>NC_083360.1:77738766-77943766 GCF_030254825.1 Meriones unguiculatus | reverse complement strand
GGGAGGGAGGGGGGCGGGCACTGATATGTACCTCAGTGAGAGCCTGGCTTCTTTAAGCCCTAGATTTGATCCCGAGCACCACACAAAGGCAGACATTTAGCTGTCAATAGGACATACAGAAGAGATGATGGTGACAAAGCATCACATAAGGTCATCTTATTAGTACTGGAATTTGAAATCAGGGCTATACACTCCACTCCTATTCTGGGAGTAGCTGTGGCTTAGTCCTGTAACCATGGCAACAGGCTAGGTTCTCTAAGTCCCCAAGGCCTTTTCTGTGGTTTTGAGAGCCACCTTTCCAGGTGTAAGACTTAAACCTAAAAAGTGATTTAAAGATCGTATCTAGCAGGAGTCTCCAAAATACTGCATAAAGCATTGTTACACGATATAATGGCACTTGCGGATCATTAACAAATGTGAGAAACTGCATTGCCAAAACATAAAACACCGCCATTTTCCTGTACATACACAATTAGCAAGGTGGGGATAAAGAGACGGCGCAGAGGTTAACAGTGCTTGCTGCCCTGCGGAGGACCGGGATCAGTTCCTAGCACCCACACGGCAGCTCCCAACAACCTGTAACCCCAGTTTCAGGAGGCTGAATGTCCTCTTTTGGCCTCTGTAGGCATCAGGCATCCACACAGTGCATGTACACACCTGCAGGCAAATACTCACACGTCTAAAATAAATACAAATAAACTTCCTAAAAACAGAGCTTTGCCGAGCAATGTAACAGCAGCTGGCTGTTGACATTACATTCTAGCCAGTGTAATAAGTTTGTCACGTGTCATATATTCCAACAGGCAGCCCTTTGAGGTGGTACTATCATCACCCCCAGTGAACAGATACAGAAGTACACTTGTGTTTACACTTTGCAGTGACTCTCCAAAGAACTTCTAAGTGCCACAGGCCGCATCAGAACTCGGCCCTGATTTTTCTTTGTATATCCAGACTTGGGTTAAATTCTTGTCTTTTTCCCATAAACCCCAATTTTTAAATAGAATATTTTAAAATATTTTAAAAATAGAATGTGTCTCGGTTCCTATTTCCCCTTTATTTAACTTTAAACAGGACCTGAAATTCCATGGTGATACTACACAAAGCAATGGCCTGAGTTATTATTTTTTTATTCTAGGTACCACAAGACCAGACACATTATAGTCAGGGAAAGTAGGGACCAGTGTTGCCTTCAGGGATGGGAAATGGAAGCAGCGTGGCAGAGGGCCTTGCTCAGGTGTAGCGCCTGAAGTTGTTAGTGATGGAACCAGGACCGCAGTCCGAGTCTCTCAACTTCCAGGGTGAGTATTTTCCACATTCCCTCTTGAGAAAGGTGTGAAGAGATTCTGTGCCCCCAGACACATTAACCAAATCCTGTATATAAGGACTGTTGTGGATATAAACATGTTTTTGTTTTGGTCCCAGGTGTGGGATATGGGACTGATTCAGATGGTCCACAGCAGCAGACTATTTGCCTCATGCGGGCTCTGAGAGGAGCTTTTTCTCAGCTGCAAATAGTGTGAATCTTAGCGCCCTGGGAAAGAAAATAAATGCCAGAGCCCAGAGAGTGTGGATATCAGAGAAAGAACAGTGCTGCTCCTGGTTACTGTTGTGAAACAAAGATTTGGAGATCCGCTAAAATGAGGACTGGACGGGCTCCAAGGAACCCAACCACCCTAACCAGCAGGAAGCAGCTAAGAAAGAACTGCACTCCCTCTCCCACTAACCCTTTCTCTCTCCTACCCAGTGTTGGCGTGATGGAAGGGATGGAGGTGGAGTAGGAAGAAAAAGATAGAAGAAACGTAAATACGTTTTTTTAAAAAAAGTAGTCAACAAAGGATAATTCGTATTTGTTGAGAACAGACCATCTCTAGGGATTTTAGTGAATTTTCATATTTTAACTTATTTAGTAAAGGTATTTTGAGCAAATAACAGAGACCGTCTGTGCCTACTCTTCATACGTCCCTGGCAAGTGGCTAGTCCTTAACAAGTACTTGGTGTATTTGTTCATGGAACTGAACGTTTATAATTTGCAGAAATATCTCTTTTCCTCTATTTTTCCAGGAAAGAATGAGAAGGAGAGAGGAAAGGAGGGAGGGGCAGGGTAGGGGAAGAGGGAGGAAGGGAGGGAAGAGAGAGAAACAAAGATAGAGAGAGACAGGGAGAGAAAGAGACAGGAATACAAACAAACCCCAGGATGTAGGAATGTAGACTGGCCCAACTCTGCTAAACTTAGTCACTTCAGTTGAGAAGAATGAGCCCCAGGGAAGCAGAGTAACTGGGGATGAAACTCCTGGGGAAAACGCTCCTTTCTTCCACTACCTCAGCCACACCAGGCATTGTTAATGGATCACATAGCGCCTCCAGAGTCCTGTAGTGCCTTGCCCCAAGCAACTCCCATCAACCTGTTAGAACTGATATACATACTGAAATCTATTTGTCACCCCTGATAGATTGTAAAGGTTTGTCTCTGTGGCCTTAATGGACCCAGGGCCACTGTTTGCTTATTTCTTTGGCTCTTAAGAGTTCAAGAGATCTCTAAAGCTGTTCTGTGGTACCATTCTGATGAAAGCCTTACTGTGGGACCTGAATGGATTATTCAGAAACTCTGAACCCTCTCACACACCTAATAATCTTGGTACAAATGCCCAGAAGTAGTGAACACAGCCTGGCCCCTGGAAGAACTGAACAAAATCCTGAAGACGACCTGGGTAGAACTGAAACAAAATAATCCTGAAGACGGCCTGGGTTCTCTTACTGGCTATTCTACCTACACTGGGCTAATAACAAGATCTCTGACACAAACGTCTGTGTGTTCCAAGGCTCAAAAGAACCTTGACTCAAACTGGTAGTTGAAGAAATTGAGAAACTTCTTTTGCTTACAACCAAGGCAGGCCACATGTGCACAAATAAGCATTTTCTAAACTAGGCATTTATAGCATACCAAGGTTTTGAAACAGAATTGTTATAACTACAGATTATGCCATACTTGACGGGGCCACACATGCTAAACTTTTAGAAAATGTAATACTATTGAGCCCTTTATCTGATTAAAACTAGAGCAAAACCTTTTCATTAATGTACATGATAGAAAAGAAAAAAACAGTAAGAGGCCACCTGAGGATTAAATGTCCTGGCTCCATACTGTGTCACTTTAAATGCCATTATTCACAATTCTGAATTTCATCACAATGACTGACCAGATGTCTATTGAGGAAAAGACATTTAAATCATAACTGCTAACCAATACGAGAGCTCATCTCTAACAGTTTGGACTGGAACATTAACTCATGAGCATAAAGTGCTACTTTGAACAAAAGGAAAATAATCCAGAGGTTGCCACCCAAAAGCGAAGCTGAAGAATTTAACCAACCCATGGGCCAGCAAGATGACACAGCTGGTAAAAGTGCTTGATCCTGATGACCTGAGTTCAATTCCTAGAACCCACATGGTGGAAGGCCAGAACTGGTTCCTACAAATTGTTCTCTCTCTCTTTCTGTCTTTCATAAATGTGCACGGGATGGTACTGTTGTTCTTCAGGGAGCATGTCAGCTTATACAGCACAAGCATTGAAACTACATGAGAATAATGTACTCCTAGTCAGCACTGAGCTCACTGGCAGGGGGAAAAAACGAATTTGAAAGTTGATTGTTTTTGCTTTTGTTTGCTTGTTTGTTTGAGGCAGATTCTTGCTGTGTAGAACAAGTTGGCTTTGAAATTGCTTTTCCCTGCCCCATCCTCCCAAGTTCTGGGATTACAACCACTATGTTCTGCTCTGTTGTTTTTTTGCTTTGTTTTGTTTTTTCTTAATACCATACATATTTAACAGAGTTCCTAGAATCAGAATAACTTCCATGAACCCCAAAGAAGAAAAATGTTGTACTTCAGACACAGATTGTTTTTAAAATGTATGAGACCAAATATGTATCAGTCGTCAGTCGTGTTGACCATTTAGTGTGTGCTTAGGTGTCTGGACACTTTTCCGAGCACTTTACAAAGTCCATCCCTACTATTGACCTTACTACTTGGATGAAAAGGTGTCCTGGGACTCAGAAGCCCAGGAACCACACAGCTCCGAGGTGGGACACTGGAGCCCAGGAACCACAAAGCTCTGAGAGGAAGTCTCCTCAGCAGAGGCATTGTAGCTCCCAGGAGACGGTATCCTCAGCCGATTTGAGGATCTCAGGACCTCAGCCCCATTCTACTCCCTTCTTCCCTTCATTGCTTCTTGGCTTCCTTCTGATTGAAGAGTCATACCACACAGCAAATCTCACAAAAGAGATTTAATGGGAGGGTCCAGGGTGTGGAGGGAAAAATCCAGGAGTTGCTGCCCCCTGCTTCCGGGGGAAGGACAGCAGGAAACTGAGCAGGGTCATAGCCTTTAAATAGTATTTTTTAAGATTTTCTTTCAAACCCTGAGCTTAGGGAAGCTCAGGGATTGGTGGGCTTTCTTGTTCAGGGATTGGTGGGTTCCTATGGGAAGCTCAGGGATTGGTTGACATTCCCGCTCAAAGATTTTTTTGTTGTTGTTCAGACTTTTTACCTAAAATTAGCATAACTAAAATTACCTAAAATTAGGGTCCTGTTGAGGGGCTGGAGATGGCCTTTGTGACAGCTACAGAGGCTAGAAAAGCTGCTAAGACCGTTAAAGAGGCCTTTAGGAGTGGCCTGGCCGCTAGAGCATCTCAGGCAGGGGCCTGGCCACTCTTCCGCCTTGAGGGTTTACAAAGTAGACGAAGTTTACAAAGTTTACAAAGGGAAAGCCTTTCCCCGCTGCGTGAATAGTCAACACTCACAGTAACGGTCAGGCAGACATTCGGAGGTAAAGAAAAAGAGGCACAAGGAGGTCACAGCGCTTACCCAGATGTGCCCACTGGGTGACTGCTCTACCGACGTCTCCCAGTTCTGTTTCATTCTGTCTTAGCACCCGAGAAGAAGAGAATCATGGCTATATTTTCTTCTGTCTGGAAACTGGGATGGGAAGGAACTTCCCGTAAGTCAGTTAAACAAATGGGTAATTCTGCTTTAAAGCACAGACGGAGCTAAACCATCCTGACACTGTCTTTGAAAGCTGTATTAACAAAGCCTATAACAATTTAAATAAAAACGATTACCTTTTTTTTTTAACATAGTTTATCTTGAGGCTGGCTTGTCCAGTTTTCATGCTGGAAGAGTTGCAGCACACAGATGATGCCAATGACGCAGATGACCGGGCATCAAGATCAGTTGGCCATCCTTCCTTCATCCCGTGGAAGTTTTTCTAACATCTGGTCTCTCTTCATGCTGCACAGTCCCTGGGTAAGTCACACTGCTGTCCAAGTCGACTAGCCAAAAGCTTTTGTTTCGTCCAACACCAACACAGTAACGTTCACTGACTTGAGCACTCTGTGAAGCTTCCATAATGAAAGTTCGGGTACACGTAGGCATGCACACGTGGCCACGCCAGATGGAACTAGACTGCCACCGTGAGAGTTGCTGTGGGGTTGGTTTACGTGTTATTAAACCACCCATCTGATCTCTGATGACAGCCTTGCTGACACTGTCTGACCTAGGCTGACAATCTGGATAGAAATTGTGGGGTTGGCTGTTCAATGGCTGTGACTTTTACCAGCACTGCTTTTGGGCCTCAAATCAATTCTCTCTGTTTACAGACCATTTCACAGCCCTTTACCTGCAACATCACTGGTGTCAGCCTCATAAATACTCAGGTGTATATAATGCTTGAATTAGCATAATAGTCTAAGCTTGAGGCTCTTAGCCCAAAGAAGGACACGTCAACATGCTCTCTTCACTTAAGCAATTAAGAGCTATTATGCTGCTTCAGTGGAAATATCATCAAGGTTAAAGACAATCCCAAACAGCCCTCTCACCTTTTTATTCCAAGTCTAATAAATGAGCCATAGAAATTGAAATGTTAGTAAACAGTCTTAGTTGCAAGCTCTTTCTGGACCGTGCTTAATCAGATCCTCCGTCAGCAGTCATTTGCAAAGGATTTAAGTACATCTACTGGATTGCTCATTTAATGCAAGAAAACTGAGTTTACTGGTTTAAATTCCAAGTCACAGTGGGCACTTATTGCATCTTTTGGCAGATTTAAAAAACTTTTTTTCTGCCCCAAGTTACATAAAATATCCCTGCACTGTATTCCTAGTTATAATAGCTATATTTCTAAACATGATAATGATGTTGTGATTTTTAAATGTTTATCATTAGTGTGTGTGTGTGTGTGTGTGTGTGTGTGTGTGTGTAAGTGCACACAGAAGTCAAAGGACAACCTTCAGGAGGTAGCTCTTGCCTTTCACATGCATTCTGGTGGTCAAGTTCATGTTGTCAGGCTTGCTCAGCAAGCACTTTGGCCCACTGGGCCACCTCAGCATTCCTATTTTGAGTTTCAAAGAAAAGGACATGTCCCACATCTTTCCATATTGTTTTCTTCAAACACCTTTCGTATTGGCATTGCTGAATTCTAATTTGATCTAATGCTTACTGTTAAGCATACAGTTTTGAGTTTTGGCAAATGTATACAGCTGAGCAATTACTGTTCTAGTCAATAATCCACAACCATAACTAGAAGAAAAAAAAAGGTGGGCCCTTTCCCTAGGTATGGTAGTGTTCTACCAGCCTTTAATCACTAGCTTTACCTTCAAATAACTGGACTCATGCAGCACTCATGCACTAGTCTTGCATACTTGGCTTCTGTGTTTCCTTCATACCTTTTCCCTTGACAGTAGCTGTAGAAAGCAATGCTGTGGGAAACACAAGTAGGATAGAATCCAGCATGGAGCTGGCTGTTGAAATTCCAGGGCTGTAGCTTCCTCTTCTGTAGACTGGAAGACTCCCCACAGTCCATAGGAGGTCTGAATAAAATTAGTGACTAAATCCTGAGATAAGGCATCACTTCCTTAGATTGGCCATGCTCTGTCCAGCTTTTTAGCTCATTTGCCAGCTGCTCACCAGAGCACTCACTTCTATGACTGATTCCAGCCACTGCCAAAAGCCATGAGGAACTTCTTCAGCCTTTGACAATATTCTGTAACTTGGAATGGTGAGTACACAACTGTATACATTTGTCAAAACTAATCAACTGCTCACTTAAGACTGAATGAAATTTAGTTACATAAGATTATATGTTATAATCAATTATGTCAATAATGTGCATCATTAATTATATAATTAATAATATCATCATAAAAGTGAGTTTTATATAATCAAAAACTAATCAGAGTGGGACGTGCTTGAGAATATCTACAGAGCTGACATGATGAGAAATAACCTTGGCTCTGAGCTTCATCCACAGAGCTTGCAGCTGTGGTGAAAGGGTCAGGGTCCTCCCCACAACCTGCACATCTCACCCAGTCCGCAAACAATGCGAGCAGGATTTGTAACTGTTGTCTACAAATCACCGTCTTTGTGTGTGTGTTTAAAAAAGGGTTCGTTTGTTACATTTATTTATTCAGTGTGTGGGTGTGTCTGTGTCTATGTCTGTGTCTGTGTGTGTGAGTGTATGACTAGGTCAGAGGACAACTTTGTGGAGTCGGTTCTCTCCTTCCACCATGTGGGTTTGGGATTCAAACTCATGTCATGAGTCTCGGTGTCAACAACTTTGTGGAGTTGGTTCTCTCCTTCCACCATGCGGGTTTGGGACTCAAACTCATGTCATGAGTCTTGGTGTCAAGAGCCTTTTCCAGCTGAAACACCTTATTGGCCTGTGTGCTGGCTTTTTAAGATTAAAAAAGCAGTTGTGTAATGGATGTATAAATAGTATGATAATATCCTTGTATGTATAATAAAGAAAATGCAATAAAAGGACACCGGATTCACCATTTTGAAGGAACAGCTTCAGCACGTCTTATAGAAAGTTGAATACGTGCAAGAAAACCTAAGTCAAAATTCCGGTGATGGCCGTGGAAGCACACACCTGTATTTCCAGCTCTTAGGAGGCAGAGGCACTTGATCCCAAATCTCGGGCCAGCCAGGGATATATATTAAATTCAAGGCAGTCTTAGACTCCCAGTGAGAACCTGTTCCAAGAAACAAAACAAAACAAAAACAAAAACAGAAATCCCAACAACAACAAGGTCTGGGGATGTAGCTCAGCAGCCAAGCACTTGCCTGGCATGTGCAAAATTAAGGCTCGGTTAACATTTAATTGAAATATTATTTTCCTTGGAACACTGTCCCAGGTGCCACCGACATTCTGACTTAGGCACTCACTCTTTCTGGTACTACCTTTCCTGCAGCTGCCTCCACCGCAAACACGTTTGAGTTACTGCCCATGTATCTGTCCTCTTCAGGTTGCAATCCTTGAAGATATATTCCTTTCGGCCTATTCGTGCTCTTATGTCCTAGTGTGACTTGAGTGTGGTCTTTGTTTGTCAAACAGATAAAATCCGATTTTCAACTCATCCCAGTTCATTGTCTGTGGGGGCTTAGACCTTCAGGGTCCCCCTGGCAATCTCACTCTGACAGCAGTCCCCAGTCATAGGATCATTTCAGAATGACGTGAAATAGAGTCTAGCACTGTGACTAGTCCATGGCAGCTTCTCCAAAAGCCTTGCCCGACAGGCGCTGGCCTCGCTATTACTACACAAGGCCTGTTCCTCGCTCACCTCAGTCCCTCCGTTCTCCACGGATTATGTGTTATGTTCACCCCTCTAACACTGCTGTTTGTGCTATAGCTAAAGGACGGCAAGGGAGAGCAACAGTTTTGAGGCCAAGTGACCTGGGCTCTCATTTCTTAACTGTATGCAAGGTACTGGGTCCCTGGACTTGTTTCTACCCATGACATAGAGCATCATACATAGCTTTAGCTTGCTCTGAAGACACCCAGCGATCATACATAGTATAAAGCACCTAATACGACAGATGTTCTATTGAGCCCATTTTACTTTCAAATCCACCCTTATTTCTCTACCTGGTCTGGCTCACTTGCCCTCTCCCCCCTGCAGATCTGGGTACCGCCTCTCCCCTAACATACATCTAAAGCTCCCCCCCCCCGCAAGCATCTCCCACTGACCGCCTTGCTCTTACAAGTGTATACCACGGTACCCCACACAACTGTAAATCACTCTTCTAACTGCTGACACTAGAAACCAGTCATTTCTCCAGTACATCAATGGACCTCCTCCCCTGCAGCACAGACGCTTCTGATAACGGCATCTCTTTGGCTCTCTCCTCAGATAGAGGCGTGTCTACACAAACAATTTCAAGATGCTAGTACCCCGTAAGCCTTTGCTGTAGACCGAGGCCTCCCTTCGCACATTGTCTGCGGTGCTATGAGCTCCCCCATTCTGAGGCTGCAAAGGGCACAGGGAAGGCCAGTTAATAAACCTCCTGCAGGGGCTGGAGAGATGACTCAGCAGTTAAGAACACTGGCTGCTCTTCCAGAGGACCCGTGTTCAATTCCCAGCACCCACCTGGCAGCACACAACTGTCTCTAACTTTAAGAACTGACACCCTACACGGATATTCATGTAGGCAAAAACACCAACGCACATAAAATAAAAATAAATAAATTATTGGGAAAAAAAAAAAAACCCTCCTGAAATCAGAAGGTAGGTAGGTAGGCAGCAGTTCTGGAGAAGACGTGACATGCTGGCCGCATGAGGGCAAGCAGCAGGGCTTCCGTGACCTGTAAGTCCACGGGTCTTCCAAAGCAGAGCATCTCCCGTCTTCCTTCCGGTTCCTCGGGGCCAGAAACAAATACTGGGTACTCGTTTAAAATGCTGGGTATTTGCTCATGCCGGTATAAAAGCAGAAGAATGATTATGGAAACTCTCCATCCCTGCATTGCAGACACTGGTCAGTTTACAGGAGCCAAGAGAGCCCCCTGTCCTCACCCTGTCAGGCCCACAGCCATAACTTTGCCCTTGACTTATATGCCATGCCCCGCCCACTCAAGGCTCTAGTTTCTTGGCTCAACTGCAGTCGCCTTTGGATCGGGAGCGAAACGGTTCCCTTTTGCCTCTGCTAACTCAAAACTCTGGTTTTAGCTTATCTGGACTTGCCAGTCTAACCAGAGAGGAGCTGCGTACGGGCTGTAGCAGAAAGCCATAATTCTAGTCTTGGCCTTAAGCAACCAGTGCTGGGACCAGGATATAACCACTTGTCCTCAGAGACCCAGCCTCCTCCTTCACACAACTTGGTCTTGCCCAGAACTGAACCCAGGTGGTCATGAGACCATAATTAGTCATAGTTGAAACTACATTTCCTGGAGATGTATATGGAATGGCCTGGAGGACATGTTTTAATGGTTCAGTTATTAGAGTAAGGGAAGTTGCCACTACCACACAAAAATTGTCTAAAGTAGCCTATAACACATGTCTAATAGGGGCCAAAAAGAAGGCTCTGTGGATAAATATGACTATTGCCAAGCCCGGTGACACAGGTTCCATCCTCAGGACTCACACGAGAGAAGGAGACAGCATGCAGCAGCATTTACTCTCATACATACGCATGCACACACACAAATAAATGTTTAAAAATTTTAAAACATAATATCTCATACATACGCATGCACACACACAAATAAATGTTTAAAAATTTTAGAACATAATAGTAAATAGAAATGAATACAAGCTTCATGTCTTTCGCATTTCAAAAACCCGAACCTTCCCCTATTCAAAGCTCCATAGGAAAAAGCTCTGCAGGTTGTGGGTAAGGAGAAAAAAATGAGAGTAGTAGGTCTAGCCAAAGTGAAATAAGTAAATAAATAAATAAATAAATAAACACACACACATATATGTGTATATTTATATATATATGATTCATTGTGCTTCCTTCCTGCAGCTGTATAATAAGGCTAATAAAATGAGCCGATGGCATAAAAAGATCTTCTTTGCTATGACAAACACTCTGACAGACAGTCATCACCAAAACATCTCTGATATTCCAGTAGCAAAATCAAGCCTACAACCAGGACTGGAGAGCCTATGAGCAGCCAGTTCCTAATTTTATTCGGCCTGTTCAGACTATGCTAAGAGGAGAAAAATGACAAATAGCCACAGAGATTTTCTTGACACTGTGCTTAACTGAAATTTCAAAATAAATCAGTCTGGCTCATTTTTTAAAGACTTACAACTAAATTATCATTGGGTCGTTTTGTTTTGTTCCAGCCTGGGTTTCTGAGGGACTCGTGGTGAGATACCCGAGATCTGAAAATGGGCCACAGTGCGCAAACATTGCAGTTTGGTTTGATTTAGTCTAACTCTTGTGTAATAACTTTCTTTGAAGTGTGGGTTGAGGAGCAGGTTAGAAGCCCGAGGCCACAAGCTCATCTTGTTCTTGTTACAACTCGGATGCCCTGCAGTCCCCGCACTATATATCAGAGGCTTGGCACTGGAGTCCCTAGGCTCATCAAGAGCGAGTCCTCATTCCCTGCACAGCAGAGCTGTTGAGAGACAAACAAAAACATGGTTGTGTTTGCTTGGGAAATCCAGCTCCTTAAAGGAAACAGGTGGGTCTTGGAGGAGCCTGTGAGCCAGAGGAAGCCAAGGAAAAGTGGTTGAAAAGAACCCACCTTACAGAAAGGCCAGTGGTTTCTCCAGTCTTGGGAGAGGCAGGACAGGTTTTCTGAACGCTGCCTGGCTGCTCTCCTTCCCAAACTGTGGAATGGTGGCTTCCAAGCAGCTCCTCTGACGTGAGCGCTTTTCAAGCGAGGAGGAAGTGTGCATCCTGGACCTTCTGGTCTCACGTCTTCATTGACAAAATAGAGTATTGTGCCAAGTGATCTCTCACACCTCACCCTACTATGAAATGAGCCAGTTTTGGCCTCGTGACAGCCTTGAACCCACCTCTGAATCCGGGAGCATCAGAGTCTGCAGGGAAAATTCTGTGTGAGGAAGCAATAGGCCAAGGAGAAGCCACAGAGGTGGGGCACTTCTAGGGCAAAGACTCCAGGCCAAGGCTAGGGAATGAGGGTTGTTCTTCAGCCTTTAACGGCATGAAAGGATAAAACCAAGGCAGAGAGGGAAGCCTTATTGAGTAGTAAAAGGCCACCAGTTCCCATCAGGGACACTGTTGGGAGGCAATACTCTGGACATTGAGTACTGAATGTCCACCTCCCATCAGGACTTGTGACTTTTACTTATATCTCACATTGTCATTTGGCCAGGGCTTGAACGGTTGCGAAAACAGCGGGGTCTATAACATGAGTAGATGCTTACATTCTCTCTCTCTCTCTTTCTCTCTCTCTCTCTATTTTGTGGCATATGCATGGGGGGGGGATGCATAAGACCAGGGTCTCACCATGTGGCTCTGGTTGCCCTGAATCCTAAAATGAAGACTAGGCCGGCCTTGAACTCATCTGAATCCAGCGTCTGCTAGTGCAGGGGTAGGTAAAATGAACGGTGGGATAAACAGCAACCTGAGACCGAAGCGACAAACCCAAAATACAGCCAAGTATCCAAGTCAGCCCAGAGACTCACAGCAGAAATGCTGGCAGCAATGGCACAGGCCAAAGGGCAATAGATTGTGGGCCATGTCAGCGGCTGCAGCCAAGCACGTCATCAAAGTGCCTGAACTGCTCTGAGAGCCGGAAAAGGTTAAGACAAGAAAAGAGTACAAACAGATACAATTAGAGTTTGTCCAGTTTTCAGGAGACACAAAAAGGGTTGACAGGATCATCCTGAGTCTTGACAGTAAACTTGCTTAGCAGACAAATTGCAGGTCTGAGAGCTCAAGGCGATGAACTTAAGAGCGCCATATATAAAAGTGTGTTCACCATATATAAAAGCCAATTGAACTGAGCAGGACTAAAGGATTAAAAAAAATGTGGTTTGGGGTTTGGTGGCTACAGACTGTGTACCATTTAAGTGCTGAGAAACAAAGCACCTTTTATGTTTTTGTTTTTCTCATTTTGAGACAAAGTTTCTCTGTGTAGCCCTGGCTGTCCTAGAACTCCCTCTGTAGACCAGGCTGCCCTTGAACTCACAGAGATATCAAATGCTGGTGTTAAAGGTGTGTGCTACCGCTGCCTAACACTTGTATTTAAAAAAAAATGTTCAAGAAGTATGAACAAGCGGATACAGAGTCCAGAAACCATTTCTTAGGAGACAGCTCAGCTGGAGCGACCTGGCAAGTCACAAAGGCCACCTTTACTTCCTGAATAAGACTTTCACGGTTCCCCAAGACAGAAGGCTGGGCGTGAGGCAGAACTTACAGCACCAGGGTGAGGCCCAGCCAGGTGTCATGTTCTCTATAACTGAAGGTGGACTTCAAATGGGGACTTGCTGTCCATTCAAGAACCTCTAGAAATGGCTCTGACATTGGACTAAATTTGACTTCCAAGATTGTCTTAAACCTTGTCCTGAACAACCACTCAGATCTGGGGAGAGAGCTCTGCCCTGCACTGGCCTGTGAGCTGGAAAGTCCTGCCCTAGTTTCTCCTCTTAAAATGAATGTCCCTTCTCAGCAAATGACAAAACTCCAAATTATTTAGACCTAAAGACGGAAAATGAACTTTTATGGTGCGAACAAGGCTTAGCCTCCTCATCCTCCCAGATATAATCAATCAGACTGGTTTTGCCTGAGTCTCAAGAATGTCCCAGAAGCCCTTTCCTCATTTCCACCTCTGTATCCCCTGCCTCAGCGCAGGCTGTCATGTCACCCAGATGCTTCTCAAACTTCTAGTATGCCTGCACACTCCAGGTTAGTGCCAGCAGGGTAGGCACAGTCACTTCAGAGAGCACAGTCACTACAGAGCCATGCTCCTTCTTAAATAGCAACCCAACTGGCCACATAAAACAGTACCAGCTCTCGATGCATGGAGAGCCCAGGGCTTGTGTTCTCTAACTTCTCACATATGTACCCACTCCCATCAACACACACACACGCCCTGTGCTCCTACGATGCCGAATTATGAGTAATTTCCCTCACTTGCTTGTTTGATTTTTGAGACAGGGTCTCACTATGTAGCTCTGGCTGTCCTGGGACTTAATATGAAGACTAGGCTGGCCTGGAACTGACAAGGGCCTCTGCCTCCTGAGTGCTGAGACTAACGGTGCACTACCATGTCCAGCTATGTCTTTCTTTTCAAATACTCTTCTCACTGTCTAACATACCTTTTTTGCCTCCCCCAGTCTCTACCTTCCAAAATGGAGTGTGTCAGGGGAATCTTCTTTGTCTATTTTCAGATAATGGTTTTTGTCTGGGCATAGCCTTTTTATTTTTTAAGTTTATTTTAAAGACAGCCACAAGAACTCCTCCACAGCCCACACCATCTTCCAGAGTTCATTGTTTCTTCCTCTTTGGCACCTCTACGACTCCCCACATGGCTCTGTTACAGCATTTACAGTCTTCGGAAATGCAGTTATTCGTCGTCAAAGTTCCTCACCATTCTTGAGTTCCAGATGCTACCCGATATGCGATCGGGGAGCTGCTACAGTTCCTGGGATGCATCCAAGCTGGAGTTCTTACCTTGGGGGTGGCGACTGGAAAGACAATCTTCGCAGCTTCGAGCCTGGAAGAAATCATCACAGAGGAAAGAAAATCCTAAGTATGGAATCCAGAGCACCTCACATTTACAGAGGGAAGGAGAAAGTGAGCATGAGGAGGACAGGAGGAGGAAAGCCAGTACCAGGGTAGCTTACAAGCCAGAAAGTATACAGGAAGGAGGGATGAAGCAATGCAGCCCTGGCGGGCCAAGTAAAAGCCAAGCAAACAAATAAAACAAAACAAAACCCTAAGAATTATCACTGCACTTATTCCACACAGAATCTTGAGAAGCAGGTTAACATGAAGAATAAGAATACTTGTTAGCATTGCCAACAAATATTCATGACCAACACAGACTATTTCCTAGAGAAGAAGGGGAGGCACAGGAACACAAGTAGCTCGCACAGATCACACAGCAAGGGCTTGCCTGGCAGGCTTGTGCAACTCCAAAATGCTCCCTTGCCTGGGAAAATGAGAAAAACCGGAAGTCAGCCGGATGTCAGGGAAGTCCCCGGGATGTTCCTAAACTATTATACCAGAATTCTGTCTGTCCCTGCTCTCAGCACAGTCTGCTGTACAGCTGGTTACAAGACACAGGTTCAAATTCTGCTCCTAGAGGATGTTATGTGCTTACAGAGTATGGTGCACAAGTGTGGCTCAGTTGTGTGGGCTGTAATGATTGGTGCTGGGGGCACAAGCGCCTCCTCAAGATGAGCCAGTCACATTTCAAGTGCAGCCCTGTCTTGTGGACATGCACTAAATGTTTTGTCCTGAACAAATATCTAATATGCAGCTTTGATGTGGTCATTCATCTCCTGGCAGAAAAAAAAAAAATTCTGTGTCCTATTACCAAGGTATTAGGTCCTCCTTCCTATTCAATAATTGTAAGCTGGTTATGATGGTATGCACTGTGATGCCAGCATTAGGAAGCTGAGGAAAGGGGATTCTGAGTTCATGTCTGTCATAGGCTGTACAGCAAGTTCCAGACCAGCTGGCCTAAATCATGAGGCCATCTCCCACCCAACAAAAAGACAGTTTCCTCCCTTAGTGTGGAAGGGTGGCATAGTTCACTGTGCCTGCATCATAGGAAAACAGCATCCTTAACAACTCTGATTTTAAAGAAATACCTTAGATTTGGGAGAGTAGAGAGCTGCTCTTTATAAAAATGGTGATTATATGGGGGGGCAGGGGAGGCGCAATCAGATGAATACTAAACCTGAACAAAACATCAGCAAAGATCAGAACCCTCAGCCCAGGTGGAGCTGCGGCTAATTCTGGGAAAAGAAATCACGAGTAATTTCTGCAATCAACTCTCTCCTTGAAGGAACCTTAACTGGTTGGTAATGCGCAGTCCACCAGGCTTGGCTTGAGCAGCTAATTCTACTTGTTAAAAACTTCCAGGCGAGCTGGGCATGGTGGCACCCCTTCAGTCCCAGCACTCGGAAGGCAGAAGTAGGTGGATCTCTGTGAGTTCGAGGTCAGCCTGGTCTACAGAGTGAGTTCCGGTCAGCCAAGGCTGCATAGCGGGACTTTGTATCAAAAGGAAAGCAAATCTCAAAGCTTCTAGATGTTGGTGATTTCGGCTTCTAAGCTTGCCCCAAAAATGGCCCTTCTTTAGGCAGCCATGCCTGGAATCTGCTTCTCTATGAAATCTAGTGGCCAAAATGAGCTCTATTCACAGCACCTCCTCAGCAGTACATGGGTGGAAATAAGGAATTTTTTTCTGTGCAGTACAGAGCTTAAACATAATCACGTTACCATCCTAGACACCTATTAAAGATGATTGAAACAACGCCCATTGGAAGTCTTAAAACCTTAACCACCAGTTTTACTTCTAAAATAAAGTAAACTGCCAAAAGTTCTGATAAAAGTGACAATTGATATTTTTTAAGTAGTAGAGCTGAAATTTCCCTATAGCAGCAGACAAAGGAATCCTTACCCAGCTAAGTGGAAGAGCACCAATAAATTTAAGGTAGCTTACGCAACTTAGCACTAATGAATGTCATCTTCTGTTTTGTCATGAGAAAAGATCTTTCTGCCGCTAAAGGAGACTGATTTAGATTATGAATAGCTGTAGTGATTTGCAAAAATGGCTCCAGAGAGAAAGAATGAGACTCCATATACTCATGGCACTTGAGGTTTCTGCCCTTTTTGTTGAAAATTAATTTGTCCTGTGGGTTATTGGATTCTAGCTCAGCCAATGTATATTGCTCAGTCATCACAAATTTACTTAAAATTTAGTGGAGCTGAAGTTCATTCAACACGACAAAAGTCTACAGTTGAAAGCTTCTAAAAATCTTCTTTAAAAACTGGCTAACGGTGTAACTGAAAGTGCTGGCGTCTAAGTAGATTCACATAATATTTTGCAGGTATCAATATATACTGTATTACAGTGCTTGAAATGGATTTTTTTACTTGTTTTCCAAAGGAGAGCAGACAGGGGGAATTCATCACCCTTTGGTAAGGGGGCTTTCCACTGAAGTGGCCACCTTCTAAAACTTCGTAAATCCCTGGCCTGGCTTACTTCCTGTAGTACACCTCATGATATTTCATTTGCTCACATACTTTTCTAAATTTTAAAACAAAATGTTTTGAAGCCAAATAGACCCAACAACTTCTACTTCCAAACCCTAGAGGTGGTACCGGTGAAAACACCGGAAGTTCTGACACTCTGGGCCCCTGCTTGGTCAGTTCTGCAGCTAGCTTACGGCTGGCTTCTCATGCTGCAGTGTAGGGATACAGGACCAAGACGGCCAGGGTCAGAAGAGCCATACTTCACATAGCACTCTGCAAAAGGACAATGCACCTCTACCCAGCAAAAACAACCGGAGAAGAAGAGCGGGCATTGTTCAAAAGAGGCCATTGTAAGAAGACGAACAGATGAAACGGATGAAATTTAAAGAAGAAATTGTGAGAAACAGCTTTTAGTTAGGTCTTCCTTTAAAGTGATTTTCCTTCATATTGTCTCTGCTTCTCCTCTTTACACATTTAAATATCCTTACTACACAAAACACACCTAAGTGTGTTTGATAGTCTTTTTCTGCCTTTCAAAAATTTAGATAAATGTCAAAACTTCTTCAAGAGTTAAAAATCACACCAGAGAACCTCAACCGTAATGAAGGCCATGGGGGTTGCTCCTAATTAAATTAATGAGGCACAGGCGGCAACAAATGTTGTCTGTTCATCTCATTTACAGATGAAAGATCACTAGGTAACAAGACTGTTTCCAATGAAATGTCGTGCTGTAAGGTAATTAAGCTAAACTCAGATGATAAAAACATTAGGCTGTGTCCTCTCATTAAGAAAGCAAATGCTATTCAGAGCAACCTAAACCATAAGTGTGTGTGTGTGTGTGTGTGTGTGTGTGTGTGTGTGTGTGTGTTGGGGGTGGGGTGATAAGAGCTTTGTTTCAGCGTTCCAGGCCTAAAACCTGGTCTCTATCGACAACACCCTATCGACGACACCCTGAGAAACCCTAAAGAGAGCAGCCCTTTGCTTGAGGTCCGCTGCATAAAATGAGATTGAGTGCTAAGCTAATTGTGGACCGGAAATGTTAGATCAGCGAGCCCCTTCGGAACCTGAAGAACCTTCACGCTTCTACCCAGGCCTCCTCGTTCCTCTGAAGATGGATGGGCCTTGCAACTGATATGCATCTTATCTCTTACTTTCAGGATTAAAGAGAGCAGATTCTGAAGAAGCATAACCCGGCATAACCCGGGATCGAAGATTATCTTTTTTTTTTATTAAGCGCTAAAATCGAACTTGCAGGTGACATGAAAATGACCGTGCATGTAGGGTGCATCGGGGACCATCTGCAGACAAGCCCAGCCCTCTGAGCTGCAGCTGACACTGATCCCCTAGCCCAAGCATGCATCAGCCAGGTGTAATCTGTACACCCTTAACCAGGAATTAAAACTCTCCGTGCTGCTGCTCCTTTAATTGATTGATGCTAAAAGTTTAGAAAATACAGCCTAACCCTCGATCACAGAGCACCTTTAACCAAGCCTTCTCTTTCAAAGCAGCGCCCTCAATTGAAACTGGCAGAGCACATTTTTAGCTTTCCAGCAGCTCTGTCATTCTACAAGGGATGTGTCTGCCACTTCACAGGATAGCCTGAGCTGAAAGACATGTACTTTGAATCAGAGAATCAATAGAACACTTAATGGACAATTAGGAGAACAGCTGTAGGACTGTCAGAGGCCCATCTGTACACGGCTCAAACAGCAAGCCTGGACAGGGCAGGGAGACCAACCTACCCCGCTCCAGGGCCCTGGCCCTGGGACAAAGCCTCCCTCTCAGCTCTCATTTAATGTGAATATACTGTTCTTTTTCATTACAAATTTTAACACGTGTAGAAAATTATGGAAATTGCTTAAGCCATTCGTCAACTTACATCATGTGAATTGATCAATAAATTTCACTACTTTGTTGTTAATGTAGATAAATTTTGGCATTTAATTAAGCGCGAGTGAAAATGTGGCCACTTTTCATTTCAGCAGATGCATTTGTAATACAGAACTACAGGGGTAAATACAACCCAACCATGCATTATCGCTAAATATTTATAGACAATGTAGCAATTCCAAAAAGAGACACAAAAGAGATCTACAATGAAACAATTACTGTGTGCAAAATCTGAATTGAGGGCTGGAGTCTACAGGAGCTGTGGACAGAGTCTCAACATTGTAACCCCACCCAAGAATTGTTTATGTGTTGTTGTTGTTTTTCCTTCACAATCTTGCCTCTATAATAAGTTTATGCTCCCCAGAAATAATTTCAAATTTTTTTCACAGAATGAATCTAGATTGGAAAAGCCAGTTCTCTTAAGTTTTTAGACAGGTATTAAATTTTCCATGTTAGAATAGGCCAGTCCTTTTTATATTTCTGTTAGTAAATTTATTTGAATTCGAACTAGAGTTTTTCTCTTATCAAATCGAAGGAAAGTCTCGGGATGCTAATTTCCTGAACATGAACGTGATTTTGGTTACAAGGCTGGTCAAGAGGATACTGGGTAAATGGAGACCAGACGCCAGACGATGGAAATGGCAGAATGAACTTTTTAGGCTTCCTCCATATGGCCTGAGGGGCCCCAAGATGAAATCCTTGCTCCTGACAGCGAGAAGCCCCATAGCCTTAACCCTCCGTGGCGGAGGCTGACATGATGAACTGCTGTACCTCATTTGGGGGGGAAGGGGGGGGAGGAAGCGCCTCTTTGGTGATTCTGCTGCCGCCTTCGGGGGGGAAAGGGGGATTCGGAAACACATCGCTGTCTTTACAGCGCAGTCCATCCCATAATTCGGTTCCCACCATTGTCTGCGTGCCGGCTTTCAGCTTGGCTGAGCAACGACTGCATTTTCAGAGAAAAGCCAGCATGGTGCCGGTGTGTAAATCCTTTGTAAGTATTTACAAAAAAAAAAAAAAAAAAGTTTAGGGAATTCAAAGCTGAGCCTCACTCCTGTTTTAACAATGCCTCCATGTCAGATTGGCTGGCCATCGTGGCTCCGGCAGCTTGGCACTTCCTGCTGTTTTGGCAGAGCAGGACCTGCTCGGAGATGACTCTAAATTCAGACTCTAATAGAGAAATGAGAATTAAGCAGCCAAGGAGAAAATGGATAGGGTCTTTTTGCAGAATGAAATTACCCATCTAAATTCCCAGCCAAATTCTTTTTTTTTTTTTCTGGTGTAATCATGTGCTCATGTTTCTTTTTATTTTGAAATTTAAATTTCCTAGGACTTCGAGACTCATTTTTACACACCTGAAAGGAAAAGAGGTGAGAAACTCTACCCTATCTATTAGGGATCCTTTGTGATCTCTGAAATCGGGGCTTCATGAAGTCATAATACAAGTGCTTTTTCTGAGTAAAGTATATCTGAGACTTTGAGGGAAACTGAGGAAAAACACTCTTGCTTTTGCTAAAGAGATGCTGCCATTTGTTGAGTATGTTATGTGGACAGCGAAGAGTCAAGAAAGTTAAAACACTGTTGTAAAAACAAACATTAAGGTCCCCTAAAATAGAGACGTTAGTAGATTAAAGATGGCCACTTCTCCTGACAATAAATGCTGCCTGTTCCCTTATGAGTCTAGGCTACCCTTTAGAATTTTTTTCCAAACTGTTTTATAACAAAAGAGACATCATGCTTAGCCTAGCCCAAACCTTTAAAAGGCCTGAGGCTACTGTTTTGGTGGGTTTTTTGTTGTTGTTGTTTTGGTTTGGTTTTTAAGAGCCAACTGCCATGCTGAATTAGATTTAGATTAGCTAAGGACAGGTCACTTGGGGAATGGTCCTGAATGAGGATAGACCATTTTACAACTTCAAGTACCACCACCACCACCACCACCACCACCACCCCGGCTCCCCAAGGAAGACAGCTGAATAAGTGACCGCAGCAGAGGAGCCCAACCAGACCACAGAATCACATGAGAGAGTAGCAAATTCTTCTAAAGTGAGGACAGTAAGCTTGGGAGACTAGAGCTGGGTACTCCCAAACTTTTACCCTCCTTCACTAGTGTGCCGTATGTTTACAAGGAGTAGCTAATGCGTTTGGAAATTATGCAATATGTGATACTCTAATAAATTAAATTATACTTTAATTTAGTCCAAAAATATAGATGTCCTCATACTGTCATGGATATTTTAAAGAAAAAAGAAAATGAATTTGGGTGAGATTTGTTTCACAGCAATCAAAACTTCCATTCTTTCTCAAATTCCACACTCCTTTTGAAAGTGTAGTGGCGGGGGAAACCAACAACCATCTTCCTTTGCCTCTTGAAATAGGAACCCAATAAAAACAGGAAGCCGAGAGCTAAATTGGAAGGGAGGAGGGCGGAAATGCTTTTGAAAAGATGCTTAAATTCACTGTTCTGTGGGCTCGCTATTTTCTCTCCACGTAGCATCCCTCAGCCCTCCAACGCTACATCCATGCTTCAACTGAATAACAAGGCAAAACAGTTTCTGAAACAAGAATGACATCTGCTTTGAGCCAATTTACTTAAAAAGAGTAGACTTTTTCTAAAGCAAATGGTGGCTATTTGTGCTAGTTATATTAAAACTGTCAAACAAAAACTACAGCATTTGCTGTTGTTGCCGTTTTGGAAGGTTCTACGTCTCACTACTGGGCAAACCACATGCCCAACGTAAACACGGCCAGGTCTCCAGGTTAAAAACGCTAAACAGCAGGTGCTTGCGGTGACGCACAGCACTGTAAACCTAGCACTTGGGGAGGCAGAGGCAGGTGGATCTCTGAGTTTGAGGCTAGCCTGGTCTACAGTGAGAGTCCAGGACAGCCAACGCTACACAGAGAAAAACAAAAACAAACAAATATGTTGAACTCCATCTGCCAGGATCGACTGAGGACCATGATTCACTGTAAACCCTCACTCTTGTCATCGTGTGAATCCTCACAGACCCAGCTTTGTTCTCCAGTGTCTTCTCTTGGAGTTCTCCCTGGTTTCGTTTCCAGTTTTCATCCGAATCCACTGAGGAGTAGGACGGTTTTGCTTTTGTCTCTTTGTTTCTTGGCCAGGAATCGCTGGACTCTGAAGAGTCTCATGGGAAGTCAGGGCGTCCAGGTGGATGGAGCACTGTGGCGGAGGAAAGGAGAGCAAAACTCAGCTCTTTCTTAAGGATTTATTTCTTTATTTGCTTTGGAGTTTTGTCTACACATACGCGTGTGTACCTGGTGCCCACGGGAGCTAGGAGATATTAGATTCCCTCAAGTGGAGTTACAGGTGGCTGTGAGCCACCGTGAGGGTGCTGGGAACCTAACCTGTGTCCCCTGCAAGAACAGCAAGTGCTCCTAATTCCTGAGCCATCTCCCCAGCCCCGGACACTAAACTCATTAAGATGAATTTTCTGTGAGCTACACAACCAAATTAGACCATAACAGCCTCCCTGTCATATACGGGAGCATAGCTTCCACAAGTAATTGTATCTTTGGGGCCTGATTGGGTTATAATTGTAAAAAGCCCTTTAAAACTCTGCCGCCTTTTAGACTTGTCATTGTTTTTCAGGCTACCCTAATCTATCTCTCATGTGATCACCTTGATATGAATCCAAAACTCCTTCTCTGGTGCCCAAACGCAGAAATGAATAGATCCTTAATCTAATATTTTAGCTCTAATAATCTAATATTCAAAACCCGAGACGACTGTGTAAGATGCTTCCTGAGAGAAAGCATAACCACGATCCTTTGTCTTCCCCTGTGCTACAAGAACATCCAGGAACGATGTCTCTACCGTGAGGTCTCTAAAAGTTCACGGCAAGCTCGGACACACTTTGCTCTTGGGAAAGACCTGGCAGGAACTGAAAAAAAGGGTGATAGCTTCGTAAGTCACTTATTCCCGTGCTATGTCTGACACTGAAAACTCGGACACTGGAAGTGACTTTGAATTTCAAGGGTGTCTCAGCAAAACATTCACCGGTATTCTAGAAAAGGAACGCTGCAGTTCATTAATTCCAGAAAAACTTGGTCACCAGATGTGGGACTGAATTCTGCATGGGTCCCTCGCCAGCCAGGTACTCTTGGGCAGTCCTCTTACCCTGAGCTTCCGTGTTCTTGCCCAGAAAGTGTAGACTCCCCTTCATAGCAGAACATGACGTGTGTGTGTGTGTGTGTGTGTGTGTGTGTGTGTGTGTGTGTGTGCAAAGTGCCTGGAGAGTAAGTACTCAATACCGTGCCCAGAGCAGCCAGCGCGGACCAAACTAGATAATTACGAAATTGGCTGTACAATTAAACAATCAGATGTGAGCTTCAGCAGAGCAGGAGCCTGTTTGAGTCATTTCTCTCTCCCGAGGTCACAGACGCGATGTCTAAGGAAAGGTTCTTATCCTGGCCAAGTTCCCCACCCTCTCGTCACGACGGTGTTGTTACACTTTTGATCTCGCAGAAATCGCTTGGTTTAAGCTTTGTATCTTTTCACCTCCTCTGGCCACTACTAAGACGACGTAGTTTTGGAAGTGGGGCTTGTCAGAGCTGCTGCCTTGGCAGCTGGCTTTGCAAAAGTTTTCTTACAGAACCAGAGACCTTGGGCTTTAAGAGACTTTGTGGAGTTGTTGTGACTGAGTTTGAAAAGAAGTAAAAGTGAGCGAGGTTGTAAACAGCTTAACTTTGCTGTAGGTCAGCCAGGGACCAATCAAACTCAGATTTCATATCAGTCCCTCTTTCATCACTCTATTATTTACCTTATTTATTTGTCTCTCACATTAAGAGAAAATGTGGCCAGTATCACGAAGATTTTTTTATTCGCCCCAGAGTTTTGCCTACACGTATGCATGTGTACCAGGGGCACACCTGATGCCCACAGAAGCTAGGATGTACGGTATTAGAGTCCCTGAAAGTGGAGTTACAGGTGGTTGTGAGCCACCAAGAAGGCGCTGGGTACCAAACCTGCGTTCTCTGCAAAATCAGAAAACGAGGTTGCAGCACATCATCCCAAGCTTTCTTCAAGGAACTCAAGTTGACTTCGGAACACACCGGAAGATCCATGATCAAAACCACATGATCCCGGCTAGTGTGAAGACTCACCTCTGGTTCATGTCCACAAAAATCACACCCCGGTGTTGTGAGCACCCACTGAAGGGTGATCCTGTTCCAGCTCCAAACTTGTGTCTGGTGCATTATCCCCAGACCCATGAGCCAGTTCATTTGGTCTCTCCATACAATCACACAAAACCAAACAAAAACACTGGTGCTCCAAGGTAAAACTACCACGGAGCAGACTTTTTCTAATTTTAATTGCTTTCCTTGTAGTTAACATGGCTACTAGCAAAGTTAAAGCCAATGAAGACAAGAAGGAAGCTCGGGCTCACAGGGAGAAATAAAATTAGGGCACTGAGAAAATTTGTAGCGAGGAGGCTGAGCCACACATACAACTGGTAGGAACCACATTTTCTAGGTAGCCAAGAACACATAGATGACATGAATTTGTATCACAGCCAGGCTGGCTTTGTCATCCTTTCCCCCTCCTATTTCTACAAGCAGCAAGAGAAAGAGTAGAAAGGACATTTTTCAGCATCTCCACGGGCCTAATTCGGGCTGAAATGTGAGTGTCTTGCTCTTGCTCTGAGGTTAGATGTTCTGACTGCTCTTCCAGATAATTCTAAAGCTTCGCCTTTGGTATGCTTGTGGCTGTAATGAGTTTTTAAGATTCTAAAGGATACTCTACCGAAAACCAACAATTATTACAGTCTCAGTGTTCCTTTCCCTTGTAAGATAAAAATATTAAGAACATATCCTTGATTTTGTGGTGGGCAGGGTCTGTAGCTTGGGAGGAAGCTGATTTGAATAAGAGATGTGAGTTTGGTTCCACTTCCAGAGCACATCAAATAATTTCAATAGATCACAGAGAGCCAAATACTAACTCTTCAGAATTTGATATGTATACAGGCATTAAAATGTATATTAGAAGTATATTAATACAACTCTATGCCAACACATTTAATTCTTAAATGCTACATATACTTGTTTAATCTCCCATTTTAAAAGTAGAAAAGGTTAGATTATAACATCAGGTTAGCTCTCTTTGAAGCAGGTAATAATTAAGTTGATTCACTGTTGCAATTACTGTCAAATCCCCCTTAATTACCAGAGACTTTATAGCGGCTTCATTACACGTCTGCTATAATGCATTGTGGCCCTAAGGAGAGGTGTCGCAGGAAATTCTGCATAGCATGGATAATTCTAACCCGAGGTTACAGCTTCCAGCAAAAGCTCCCACACTGAATTTATCTTTTTTTGACATTTCTCCCTGTTACTTGAGCAGTTAAACTGAGGTAACATCACTAAAATACCTTCCAAACTTTGAAAGTTAGAATTGATCTCTCCACAGCCATTTAAAACAAAACAGAAAAGGGGATGGGGGCAGAAGGGTGGAGAAAGGATACAGCAGCCACCAATGACTGCCCCGCAAAATCATTTCATTATTTTAGTGATGAAGTCAGATCGTGGCTTTCAAACAGACATCAAATCTACATACCTACATCAGATATATGCCTCGCATTCCTTCTTTTTGTGGGTATTTTTAAAAGACGAAGACAACAAGTCAACTGAATTTCTAATAGATAATCTTGAAGAGATTTTTATTACAACTAATTCTTGGGGAAAGTAATCATTAAAATACAAACGTCGTTTCGAAGTTTTTCTAGTGCACTGGAAAAATCTTTACAAACCTCGGTCTTCCAACTCAACAAAGTTCAAAACAGATAACTGAATGCCTCTCAAAGATCCTTTTTCTAAGCAAGGAATTCACTCCACGGAATATATTAGATTCAGAAGGGGTCTCAGTGTTGATGACACTATTGGCATCTGTGTTAACAGCTAAGGGCCTGGCTTTGTACAGCAGTACAGTTATTAAATTTCTCCAGAGACCATGACTCATTAATCAAATATTCATACATCTCTGTAAATACAAGCTGAAACAGAGAATACCCTTAGAGCTGGGCATCCCGACACAAGTGCTCTTTCATGTAACCCTGACAAAATCCTGAGAACATGTGCTCATGTTTTGCATTTCTAATGTACTATGTACTCTTCAATACTTCATTTCCTAAAAACAGAACACAAATGACCTTACTCATTGCAAGTGTTAGACGGCCACAATTAAAATGACTCCACTATTGCTTCATAACATCTTTTTTTAAACGAGGACAGTGAATCGGTTCTTCTGTTCTTTGTTTACCATCAAACAAGTAATTTTTTCCCAGGCGGATGAAGAAACCCAGGGCCATGCTCCTATTAATACAAGAATTTGTATTAGCATGAAAACAACAAATTGCTACTTCAACTGGGAAGGCCAAATAACTTAACATATTAGAAGACATGAACTTGCTATATTTTGCAAAGCCCTGGGTCTGTTTTGTGCCACTGGGTGTTTCTCTCACTCTGTACAGTAACAAAAGGTCTTTCCCGTTCGCAGTGTCTGGAACATCGGGGTCTGAGAGGCAGCCAAAGAAGAGAGAGCACAAATGTTTCTTCATGAGGCTGCCAGGCTCAGGCTCCTCACCTCAGGGTGGGCAGGACGAGCTATAGAAGCGGGGAGAGGGGGGGGCACGGGATGGAAATGTCCCCCTTAGCGTATAGCTCACTCTCCCAAAACAGGGCCTGGCTCCTCAGTGCCCCCCGAAGAGAAGCAGTCCTGCCCGGTGCTCCTCAGCCCTTCCATCCACCGCAGCCCTCCAGATACACTGCCTGGGTCTTTATCCCAGGGTGCTCCCCGAGCTTAAATCCAAGACTTTTCTCTACCACACTCTCTTCACCCAGTCTGCCCCAGTTGTCCTCCACCACCCACGGGCCACTTCCTCCAGATCTCCCCGGTGTCCCTTTTGGAACATCTAACTCCATATGGCGAGGGGACACCCAGAATCAGCCGTGGGATCAGGACAAACCCCAGGTCTGCAAATAACCAGGCATTTGACACTCAATTTTTTCCCCATCTGTAAAAATGGAGATGATGAAGAGATCTGCTTCCCGGGGTGAAGAAGGAACTGAAGAATGGACTGGGGGTGTGTTTTATAACCCACGGTACACGGCAGCCGCCATCACTGTCATCCCTCACATTCTCTCTCTCCACACTGACTCCAACTTTCCCATTGTCTGAGGATACTAACTCTCTCCCGAGCATATCAAAGAGAGCCCTTCCGGTGAGCACAGCTTTGCACACCCATTTCCAGATGCTGGCTCTGCCATCACTCCGTGCTCTTTCCTGTGGCACTCATGCCATCTGTACCATCCACCACGACCCCCAGATCTAGACGCCAGCCTGAATTCTACTCTTCCTGTCACTTTCAACGGCATCTACTTCTCAAAACTGCTTTATAGTAACTCCTTTGCATGTGTGGTAAAAGCTATGGGATGCCTCAGAAAACATTTAAATTCAAATGAAAATAAATTAAGGGGAAGTTACTAAAATGTTTTTGGAATGTGATGTATGGTACAAAAAAAAATGTGCTTCTTCAACAGCACATTAATAAATCCATGCAACAAGCCCTACCATAATTTCAAAGATATGTAATCATTTCAAAATATCTTCATTAACTATGACATGAAAACATCTGATTCCCATCTGTGGCAAGGTTATACCTACGGCTGGTAACACTGTGCTTTGCTTTTGATTCTTTTTGTTTGGTTTACATGACTTACCTAACTGTTCATGCTTGAGCTTACAGCATGGCTATTGTTTCTTTTTCTTTTTCTTCTTTTGCTCAAAAAAACATTTTCCACGGGGATTTTTTTCTTATTTGTCTTTTAATTTTATTTTTTTATATTAATCACAGGTTATTTACTTTGTATCCCAGCCATAGCCCCCTCTCTCATTCCCTCCCTCATCTTTTCCCTGACCCTTTCCAAGTCCACTGCTAGGGGAGGTCCTCCTCCCCTTCCATCTGACCCTAGCTTATCAGGTATCTTCAGGACTGGCTGCCATGTCCTCCTCTGTGGCCTAGCAAGACTGTTCCTCCCTCGGGGGTGGGGGGAGGTAAAGGAGACAGTCGTTGAGTTCACGTCAGAAATAGTTCCTGTTCTCCTTACTAGGGTAACCCACTTGGTTACTGAGCTACCATGGGCTACATCCGAGCAGGGGTTCTAAGTTATATCCTATACATGATCCTTGGTTGGAGAAACAGTCTCATAGGGGGCCCCTATGCCCTGATATAGAAATTCACAAAATGAAACAAAGATGAAAGAAATTCTACGTTTAACTGCGCGTTAGTGGAGATACAGATGCAAGCTTCCCCTCCGAGCTCACGGATCCCTGAGGTCTGGTCAGAGGTTCATCGGGTTAGGAATGAAATGCATTAAGTGACCTGTACTTTCTCAGCCCTATATAAATCCAGTAAGTATGTCCACAGAATCTACAGATTTATTCCTGGGTAAGCGACTTCACAGAGAAGTTTTAAATCTTCCTGGATTCAGGTGGAAAGACTAAACCTCGGTTCTGATTTCTATCAAGTTCCTCCTTCACAGTGTCCTTCCTTCCCTGCCTTCTTCCAGGCATCCACCTAGGCACACAGTTCAGCCTGGGCCTCACAAGCCTCGGTCGTCAACACATATCAGCATGTCACTGCCGTGTTTTGATCATCACCACTTACTAATGCCTCCCCAGCCAGTGTAAAAGCAGCCACAGGCACCTCAAAAGTTCCTAGAGGATGGCTCCTTTCCCAACCCCACTTTCGTTTGGAAACTATGGACCATGACCATGGCATTTATAGTACTTTAAAAAAAAAAATTACAATTTATTCACTTTGTATCCCAGCTGTGGTGCTCTCCCTCATCCCCTCCCAATCTCACCCTCCCTCCTTCTTCTCCTCCCATGCCCCTCTCCAAGTCCACTGATAGGACCTCCCCTTCCATCTGACCCTAGCCTATCAGGTCTCATCAGGACTGGCTTCTTTGTCTTCTTTTGAGGACTGGTAAGGCTGCTCCCCCTTCAGGGGGAGGTGATCAAAGAGCCAGCTGCTGAGTTCATATCAGAGACAGTTCCTGTTCCCCTTATTAGGGAGCCCATTTGGAGACTGAGCTGCCATGGGCTACATCTGTGCAGGGGTTCTAGGTTATCTCCATGCATGGTCCTTGGTTAGAGTATCAGTCTCAGAAAAGATCCCTGGGCCCAGATATTTTGGTTCTGTCTCTCTCCTTGCAGAGCTCCTGTCCTCTCCAGCTCTTACTATCTCCCCCTCATTTCATAAGATTCCCTGCACTCTGCCCAAAGTTTGGCTGAGTCTCAGCATCTGCTTCAATATCCTGCTGAGTAGAGTCTTTCAGAGGCCCTGTGTGGCACTCATAGTACTTAAAAAAATTTTTTTTTATTTTATTTGTTTAATTGTGTCTATTTATAAGTGGGAGATGACTGTGGGTGAAGTGACCATGGAGGCCAAAAGGATGGGGGGGCATCAGATCCCAGAGCCAGGGTTACAAGCTGTTGTGAGTCATCTGTTAATGTGGGTGCTGGGAGCAAACTCTGGTCCTATGCAAGAATGCTGGGCACCCTCAACCTCAGAGCCATCGTCTCCAGCCCCCTAATATGACTTTTTTTTTGGGGGGGGGTTCTATCATGCATTACAGTTTTGTGTGTATATTCTCCACCCTTAAGTAAATTTCTAATGCTTGTATTCCAACACCAGTTCAAAACATATCTCTTAAGTCCTTTTCAAACTTAAGACAGAGATTAACACATGTTGACAACATCTTCAGCACTTATTGATCCGCATGGGCCAGGCATTCTCCTCGCTCACTTCACACATCCCTGGCTGTAACTGTACCTGTTTCTGCAGTTGCTATTATTTCAGTCAATGCCTGTTAAACAACTTGCTCACAGCCCATGTGAAGTGACAACTGAAGAAGCCAGTGGGACCTTAAGTTCTCTGTCGTCTCTACAGTGGAACGTTGAAAGCTTAGCAAAATAACCAAATGCCTTGTTTCCCTACTCATGACGATTTCTTTTCTTTTTAACCAAACTAATAGCACCAAGTAAATTAATAAAACAACATTTGTGAAGCTTGGTTCTGGCAAATGTGATGTTCTTATGTAATACGTTTTACTTTCTATCTACCTTTAGTGTTCAGCATCAGTTTAATGTTATGAAAAAGTTCAATAATAACAATATGTTTTGAAAATCGATATTGAAAAACTGAGGAAATTTTGGCAGAAACAGACAAAAATCCTAAACTCTGAAACTGTCAAGGTGGCTGGGTATGGCAGGGCACAGCTCTAATACAGCACTCCACTGAAGCAGAAACAGGCACCTGTATCACGTTAGCATGTTCTAAACCAACAGAGGTTACATAGTAAGACGTGAGACAGAAGGGGTAGAGGAGAAGGGGAGCGGGAGCCAGGAGAGCGGGGGGTGGGGTGGGGTGGAGAAACAATAAAGGAAGCAAGAAAGAACATGAGTAATCTTAAAAAAAAAAAAAAATAGAAAATAGGCTGGAGACCTGACTTTCTAATTTAAAATTTTCTAGCAGAGTTAGAGCAGTGAAGACAGAGTGGACTTGATAGCCCAGGACCCTGCAGCCCAGCAATGTAGTGTGTGCCCAGGTTTCCAAACCCCGCCCCCACCCCCACCCCACCCCACCCCACCCCACCCCCAGCACTCAACTGAGGCTTCAGAACCAAATCTTTATATTGATGGTCAACCGATTTTCAGCAACCACTCAAACACCATTCAACAGGAGGAGGGTCAGTCTTTTCAACAGTGGCGCTCGGACAGCTAGAGAGCCAGAGGCACAAGGGCAAATCCAGGTGTGTGCTTTAAAGGATACGCAAAATCAGCTCAAAATGAACGCAGTGTGGGAACTAAAACTGTAGCACTCTTAGAAGGAAATACAGGAACTGCTCTTTTTAATCATAGATTTAAAAAATGGCTTCTCAGATGTGACTCCAAGAGCACAAACACACGGAGGGTTGGACAGAAAACAGAGAAATTAGACTTAGGTTAAAATTAGAACTACTGTGTGCTCTCCTTCTACCACAGGACCGAAAGCAAATAGAGCCAGTGGACTACGGACAGAAACCTTTATCACAAAAGTAAGAAAATCCACAGATTGTGAGAAGAAATCCAAGAATCATACAACTGACAAGTAGCTTAGACCAGACCATGGAAAGAAATCCCTACAACCCAATAATATGATGACAAAATTACCAGACTTAGAAAGGAGCAATCAACTTGAACAGCTTCTGTGGGGTGTGAAAACAGTAAAGCGAATGGCAAGATGCCCAACACCATTGTTAACTGGGAAAATCAAGGTGGGTGAAGAAGAGGGAAAACTGGAAGGATCCCTACTCTGAGGAGCGTGTTGGTAGCTCTTCAAATAGTTAACCATCAATTTCTCCACATAATTACCAACCTAAACTCCTAAGCATATTCCCAGGAGGATCAAAAATATATGCCCATATAAAATCATGGACATGGCTGGCCGTCACACCTGAGTCACAGAGACAAAAATATATAAAATAATACAAATGTCGGTCAGTTCAGAGAGAAGCAAAATGTGATTTTTGCAATCTACTAGAATACTATCCAGTCACAAAAAGAATGAAGTAGGTGAGCATGTAAAAAATGTCGTACTAAATGAAGAAGTCAGAAGAAATGCCCAGAGGAGGTAAATCATACAAGGTGAATCAGTGGCTTCAGGGCTGGAAGTGAGAGGTGAAGGGCCGGAGGGCAGTAATGGTAGGCAGGCACCGAGCTCTTTCTCAGGGTAACAAACATGCCGGCTCATCCCAATGTCAGCCATTGCACAGCTCTGTGACTGCATCAAAACAAAAGCAGGTGGCCAGTGAGGTGGCTAGGGGCCACCAAGGCTGACTGCCTGAGTCCCATCCCTAGAACTCACAAGACAGAAGGAAGGACAAACTCCTGCAAGTTGTCCTCTGACTTCTACACATGTACAATGGTGGTCACATGATCACACACACATGCAGGTATACACACATACAACACACACATGCGGGTGTACACACACACAAAAATACACACACAGCCCTAACAAAAACTTTAAACCTACAGAATAGGACAGTAAAAAAAAAAATGAGTGTCAATATACAAATTAAACCTCAAAAAAAAAAAGCTGTGGTTTAAACCAGGCAATAGTGTCTCACACATTTAATCCCAGCACTTGAGGCAGAGGCAGGCAGATCTGTATTCCAGGCCAACCTGCTCCACACAGCCAGCTCCAGGTCAGCCAGGGCAACACCATGAAAACCTGTCTAAAGGAAAGAGGGACAGAGATGAACAGACAGGTGGGAGGGGATTATTTTAAAAAGGAAAACCAACAGTGAGCTGTGAGATGCTGTTTCACATCCCTGTGCTAACACTCTGGTTGGATAAGCGGCCCCGGTAGGCCAAGTGTTAAAGCCTTGGTTCCAGCTACCACTGGGAGGCAGTAAAATCTTTAGGAGGTGGGGTCTAGTGGAGAGGAATTACCCTGGGAGGGGATACTGTGACCTGACCTTCCTCCCTTCTTTTTACCCCACCAGGCACTCCTGTCCTGATGTGCCTACCTTACCACAGGCTAAAAAGCCATAGGGCCAACTGACTATGAACAGAAACCTCCCAAACTATGAGCTAAAATAGGCCTTCCCACTTTTTAAGCTGACTACTCCAGGTATTTTGTTATAGTAATACATTGCTAACACAGAGGAATACAATAAATATACTCATCTGGAACTTAGATGCACATTAGATATAGAATCCAGTCATGTCCTATGCCCGCAGGCCCCGCACCCCACCGCAGCTACCTTAAATAACAGACTACACAATTTTTTTATTTTATTACCAGTTATTTTGTAACTAGGTCATGAAGACAGAAAAATAAAAGTAATAAACCTGCTGGTAAGAAATGCAGATCTCATAAATTTAATTAATGTACAGACAGAAATAATCGGCCTCTGTGAAATGCTCAGGTGAATGTATGTCTACTCTAAAGTAGACAAGTATATGTTCCACTGAACAAGAGAATAAGGAGAGAATGAGTTATAGCTATATCAAGATCATGTCAGGCCTATATGATTAAAAATAATTTGAGCTCCAAATATTATTAAATATTTTAAATTCTCTTTTATAATATTTTAAATCTTCAACTATTATTTTAAAATATCTACTATTCAGTCCCTTCACATTCAATTGTGTCAAGTCTTTATAGGGGCAAATTCTATGCAAAAATAGGAGTGTCTCTCAGTGGAGACATGGGCTAACAGCCAAAAGGGTTATGGCTAAGAAAGCAGCCACAGGTCACAGGTCAGAGGTCACAGGTCACGGGAATGAGCACCATGCAGGCCAGAGGTCACAATAACGCTGCTACATAAATTAAAACATGAAAGGCTGAATGTGTGGTGGCCCTCTTCACCAAGAAACAGACTAATCAAATAAAAACCCAAATCCAACCAGTGGGCATGCTTCAAGGATTACATGTACGTGACCTACAGAACCACGAAAGCAACCTATTTCGGCGGCAAAAGGTGGGAGTAACTAATGGAAATGTGTCTGTGCTCTGTCTCCCCACTAGAACCCCTGTTCTAAAATCACTCTTGACAGCAGGCCTTCCCAAACAGACCTAGTCTCCCTGCACTCATTTGCTGTATTGTAGTGCAAGCAAACCGAGCTGGACATTACTAACTGGAAGGCAAGCTGTAGGTAAACATACAAGCTGGGAGGCTCTGAGCCTACCGCCTCTGGAGCTGCCCAGCATGGCTCTGGGGGAAGAGACAGCTTTTATTTTTGTGGAAATTAAGAATCCCTTACCTTTCCGAGGAACAGCTTTTCTCGTGTACTGGGGGGGGGGGGGGGGCTACCCTGAGCATACACATGCAAAGGCCAAAGGAGGACATCACAGTTCTACCTATCACTCTCAGCCATATTCTCAAGACAGGGCTTCTCATCGAACCTGGAGCTTGCCATCTCGGCTAGCCAACAAGCCCCAGCAATCCTCCTGTCTCCACCTCCAGCAGTGCTAGGTTACATGAGCGCACAGGCATGCCATCTTCCACATCAGTGCTTCCTGCCTTGCAGAACTTTAAGTCTGTGTTCAAAGCAAAGTGTGAGGCTGGGACGTACAGCCCTTCTCTCTGACCCCAACAACAGTTCAGCAGCTGCTTCCCTAGTGAAAGAGTATCCGAGCTTCAGCTGGTCCTCAGAGGAGGGTTTAGCAGCCGGTAACCCAGATAAACCCATCCCTCTGAATTTCCACCCACATGCCCAGTCGCCCCTACACGCTACTGAATCCACTCGAGATGCGTACTATTGTGCTCAAAGTTTCTGATTCTACACATTTACTCCCAGTCCAGGGAGGTGATTTACTCCAGGTAGGTGATTGTGTTGTAAGATTTGTTTGTTTTGACTACACAATACTCTGAAACAGAAGATGCTACCTCCTCTCTCCTTATCACAGTCCAGGTAAAATATCCTACTCTATGATAATATCTGTAACGAGCTGGGAGCGTAATGAGGTTCTTCTGCAGCAAGCTTTTATACAGTTCTTACACGGGAACACTCCAGTCAGTCCACATGGAGCACTCGCTTGTCCAATCCTGCGGCTGCTGGGAGCTTTAAGAGACCAGAGGACCAAAGCACATAAAATCCAGCACATTCTTGGCTTCTTACTTTTATACTGCTTTGACATTCTAGGAAAATGAGTATCGAACTTAATTTGTCCAGATTGATCTAGGGCAAAGGGAAAATTTAGGTTTTAGACTGCTTCAATTCAGTAAACCATCCTCACTGGGAAATGTCAAACCTGTTTTTTCTTCAGGCTTTCTGAGGCTGCCTCCCACCCTCTGTTTTGGCTTTACATGTAACGGTGTAAAAGGGATTCTCTGGTGAGGGAGGTGGATGTCTACCCATGGTACTAACTTCTGCTTCTTTGTAAGCCATCACTCCACACTGAAATACAGAAGCTTCGTTACACAGTTAACAAACCTGCTTCCCGAGAAACAGCATCACCTCCACTCATTGGAGAGAGAATTCATCTGCGATGACGGCTTTTTCAATAAGAGAATTAAAATAATCCCAACATTAAAACCAAAACAAAAACTTTTTTTTTTGTTCTCATGTTTTTAATTAAAGTATTTGTTTCATAGTCCTGGTTTGGTAATGACTTTTATATTTTTATATCACAAGTTGGTCTTTAAGTAAACTCACAACATACTTAAGGCAGATTTAACCTGTAAAAAGTCTTAGCTCCAAAATACCATGACATCACTTTATACAAACAGCAAAATCAGAAAGCATCCATATTTTTCTTGGCTTTTATCTTCAGACTGAAAATTTGAGGAAAACATTAGATTTCCATAAAATTTCACCTTTGAGATGTGAAAAAAAAAAACAAAAACACAACAATTCTGTAATTTTCTTTACCTAATTAAAATAAATATAGATACTACTGACAACTTAACTTTCAAATACATGGGGAAAAATCAACACTTTAGGACAGCTCAGAGGTAGAACACTGACCTGTCTATCATGTACAAAACCCTGGGTTCAATACCCACCCAGTCCTGAAAGAAAAAGAAGGAAGGAAGGAAGGAAGGAAGGAAGGAAGGAAGGAAGGAAGGAAGGAAGGAAGGAAGGAAGGAAAAACCAATACTTCATATTCATTCCTCACAGAAGGTTATGCAACATAAAGAGTAGCTGCTATGAGATCATTTTGGTTAAGTATTGCCTTAAAATCCTGCTCACATAATTTTACATGTCCGGTTTATTATCCAGATACATAAGCCCAAAGCATCCTCAGGTTACATTAACAGCAGGAAGCTGGGTGGTTCTGAAGATCCAGTCTCTGGTCTCCTGTCATTAATACAAAGTGAGGTGTTTAAAGTAATTTGGTGAGATCCGAATCTTTGGGGGACCTTATATCCCAAAACCTTCAGGGGACCCGTGGGCTCAGGTAGAAAATGCTGGGGCCCGAAATGCTCGCCGATAAGTCAGTGTTTCGTTAGCTCATCTTTGGGAAACAGGAATACAGCCAGAATCACTTGTTATGTATCACTGGAAAGCAAGAGCCGTCCACGCATTTCAGAAAAATACCTTTACCGTTTGGGTGTTTTCAAACGTGCGCTGTTAGGGGCATGCGCAGTTAGGACCTGATCGCAAGCGACCTCCAGCTCGCTCGTGCCTCTCCTCGGCTCTGCCGTGCTCAAGCTCTTCCCACAGGCATGCACGTTTTCATCCTCAAAGCAGGACAAACTCTTCCGTGCTAAACCTTTTGAAGTTTTTCTTTTCATCTTCCGAGAAAAGGTCTTCTTCACTGGGTGCCGTAGACGTAAAATCAAAGTCTCTGGAGTGGCCGTTTACAAAAGTAAATAATGGATATTTCTCCTTGGAGGAAATTTTCAACATCTGGAAGAAGCAGCACAATGAATCACTCATTCAGTGCCACAGTGCATAGTAGGGCCATGTGACAAAACTAGATGCTTTAGCCCCGACCTTGCCTTGTCCATCTCTCTCACTTCCATTCCTCCAGTGCTATTGTTTTCACTGTCCTGCGTGCAGACCTGAGGCTCATCACAAGGCTTACCCAGGAAAACACAGCCAGATGACCCGTCCTCTCCACCCCAAGGGCTCCCACGGTCTTCTAGCTCCAGAACTAACTCCCATTTATCTTCTTTCTTTTTGCAAGTGACAAGAATGTGACAAAATGGTGGTGAAACGTTGTCAGAGATTGCTTGAGAAGGTGGCACACATAAAAGCGGTGAGGCACCAAGTCAGGGGTCCAGTCTTACCTCAACTACCTCAAAGAGACCTTGGGCAAACCAGTCTCCCTTCTCACCTAGGAGACAGCCTAAGTCAGCCAATTCCCCTACTTCAGAGAATTGTTTTTAAAAGACTAAAAGCAATAATTTGAAGCTCTTCTAAAAAGAAAAAAATATATATATATCGAGGGCCAGTGAGATGGCTCAGTGGATAAAGACACAGGCCACGAAGCCGGGAGACCTGAGTTCAGTGCCAGGCACCCATGGAAAGAGAATTCGTTCCCACGAGTTGTCCTCTGACTTCCACGTGTATACAACAGCATAAGCATACTCACATTTAAAAATGACATAAAAACGAAGAAATGGGTTTGGTCTTTCCAAAGATTCCTACACTAAAAATTTTGCCTGAACTATTTCTGCTTTAACCCAGTCAGCACAAAAGGGTGGTCTCCTGTACAATCATGACACATTGCCTCCTTACGAAGAAAGCAGCCCCTAAAACCTCACGGGAAACCTGCAACTGTTACATAAAGTTCGTGTTCGAGTGTACATCGAATAATTTAAAACTTTCTGTTAAATAAATTCTATACTCTGTCTCCAGACTGGCTCCAACTTCACAATGACCCTGCCTCTGCCTCCCGAATGCTGGGGTTACAGGCATGTGCCAATATGCCCAGCAGAAATCAAAATTTTGTTGTCAATAAGCGCCACTGAAACACCGTGAAATTCAAGTTATACACAAAGGCTGAGGGAATATCCGCCATACAAACACACATCGCTAATCGTCAGTTAAATACGGTTTGCTGTCACCTGTAGATTTATCGAACACGCATGCATGCATGCAAGCATGCACATATGACATCTGTTGACGCTCTTGAAACATGGCTTAAATAGGTAGCTATGGCAAAAGAAACAATGTTAAAAACATCTCAACGAGACACTTAACATAAAGCACATTTTTAAAACCATTTTTAACACAACCAAATCCTAAAAACATTACAGTTGATGAAACCAGATTTTATAATTCATATCAGGCTTCTAATTTAAATGTTGCTGTAATTTATTTGATTTACCTTCTACAAAAAAAAAAAAAAAAAAAAAAAAAAGACGAAGAGAAGGACAAAAAACATGGAAAATAAAGAACAAGAGGCGGAAAGGGTTGGCATCTGAGGAATCATCTTCCACCAGCCAGCAGCTGGGGTATACGCCAGACCTGCCTGTCATTTCACATCCATCTCATGCCACTTCTAAAGTCCTGTATCCGATGGGTAAGCATCCATATCACTCTGCTTTCAGATCGGCATAGCACAGCTAACTTTAGAATCTTCCAACCTTCCTTTCGAGATCAGAAAAGAGTCACTGAGTGTGTTAGCTATGACCAAGATGCTCGTCAATTATCAGAGTTAAATATGCACCCCAGGGAAAAAGTCAGAAAGAAAACTTACAAAGTGCAATTTCCTGCAATCTAAGGCCTCCTAAATAAACCTGTAGATTCTAGCTTTGAGAACTATCAGTGACAAATCTTTCTGAATTTATTTTAAATAATACTAAAGACTCGCAAATAAGAAGTATACTAAAGATTTATCCAGGGGGCTCAGCAGTTAAGAGCACTGGCTGCTCTTCCAGAGGACCAGGATTCAATTCCCAGCACCCACATAGTAGCTCAAAACCATCTATAACTCCAGTGCCAGATAGGATGCCCTCTTTCTGCCTTCTGTTGGGTACACCTGTAAGGAAAAACTCCTATACACATAAAATTAAAAAATTTTCCCCAAATTAAAATTTAATGTCCACATAAAGCCTGCAGCACGGGGTTGGAGAGGTGAATCAGCAGTTAAGAGCACTGGCTGTTCTTGCAGAAGATCCTAGCTCAGCTCCCAGCTCCCACAAGGCATCTTCAACCACCTTTAACTCAAGTTTCACAGGTTCCAACACCCTTTCACCTCCACAGGTGCCAGGAACACGTGAGGCACACATACATCCATGCAGAGAAGCATTCATATGCATAAAATAAAAACAAAAACCCTACATATATATGTTTATAGCAGATTTTTTTAAAGTGTCAAAACTTGGACTTGGATGTAATCAAGATGCTGTTGTTGTTTCTTCAATAAGAAAACACATAAACTGTGGTAATCCAGAACATGGAACGTTTTCTGTGCTGAAAAGAAATGAGTTATCAAAATACATGTAAAAACTCCAAGTGCTTGTTGCCATGTGGAAAGGGTCAGTCTAAAGAGGCTCCATACTTGATGGTCTCTGCTATTCGACCTTTTGGCAAAGGCAAAACGATGGCACGGTATAAACAATAGTAGAGGACAGAGGATGAACGGGCATGGCAGAGAGGGTTTTCTGGCAGATAAACACTGTTCATGCTATTATAAGGACATGTGTCTCAATATGTCTGTCAAAAGCCACAGAATGTATAGCAGGCAGAGTAAATCTTAAAACTCCAGACTTGGGACAACAGCAACATGTCAATCCGAGTGTCTTGGTTGTCACAAATACACTACCCTGACAGGGGAGACTGATAGTGGGGAGGAGGGCTTGTGGGAAGCTTCCTGTTCAAGCTTGTTGTAAATCTGAAGCTAAAAATTAAAAAGATTATTCAACCTATTATAAGTGGACTATAACAGACAGATGACCAGAAGATGATGCTACGTGAAAACCTACCAGCACATCAACATAATGGCAAGGAAGACGTACTTCAAGACAAATGAGAACGGAGATGCCAAAGGGCGCTTTGCAAATTGTCTAGCTCACTCTTTCCTAAATAGACCAATTCAGAACCAAAGGACTCAAATAATTACGTAGCCATGGAAGATGACGACTACATCAACAATTCACTATTGGTACATGCAGCTTCAGCAACTGCAAACAGACTTTCCAGATACTTCCCATAGCTACGAGTACCACAACAAGACAGCTTTAAAAATACAAAAAACTACTAGTTTGAAAAATTGGCATACTCCAAAGTACTCGGGGGGATCAGGAGTTCAATGCCAGCCTGGACTAAATATATCAGGTTGATGTCTTAAATTGTCAGAACTAAAACTAAAGCTATGTACATATAAATACACGTGTATATAAAATATATATATTAAAGAGTGGCCAGATAGATGGTTCAGTGGTTAGGAGCACTGGATGCTCATACAGAGGACCAGGGATTGATTCCCAGCACCCACAAAGTGGCTCACAAACCATCTGTAACTCCAGACACCCTGTCTGGCTACAACAGGCAGCAGGCACACAGGATACACAGACACATGCAGGTGAAACACCCACAGACACGGATTAAAGGGAATAATGAAATAAAGGAAAAACAGAAAAGAAGAAAGGAAAAGACAGACAGACAAGAGCTGTGTGGCTGAATCGCACTAAGGAGGCAGGTGCTGTAAACTCCCTTACATCTGTCCCCTCGGTATTCAGTCTTAAATCCCAGTCATTCTTCTAGCTCTCAGGTAAAGATTTAGTTCTTATTCTCACCTTGTATCTAAGATCATCAACCCTCGTGAGCATCTCTCTTAAACGTTACTTCCTTCTGTTTTGCAGTATTTTGCTTCCCCGTGTCTTCTGAGTGACTCTTTGTCCCTTCCCTCGCTCACTGTCTCCATTTATTTCCACATCCCAAAGTAAAGACACAAAACTGATCCTTCATCTCTCCTATGTTATTAGCTCCTTCTATGTTCACCCCTCAAAAATACTATCTGCTCTCAGTTTCAACTGTTTCTCTGAGAAGCATCGTTGCCATCTATCATCTGCAGACAAGGGAGTGAACACTGACAGGTCAGGTGAGTTCTCTGAGGATGCACGGCTAAAGCAACTGACAAAGCCAGGGGCCACCATGGCAGCTTCATTCTACTATGGCTACTATGCTGTACAGCCTTCCACAGCAAATGGAGGCTCACTGCAACATCAGATCAAATCACTCATAACAAAACAGAACAATTTCCACACACCCCCCATGAGTTTCCTTCGAGAATTCTGTCAATAGAGATACCTTTTCTATTAATTAGTAGTGGAGTTGTTGCAAGTGACAAATAAAAACAAAACAACAAACCAATTAGCAAAGGTTTTAAATAACAGGAACTGTTTTATCAACAAAAAGTCTTTTTTTCTTTTTCTTTTTTTTTTTTTTACTCGAATTGTTTAGTTGACATTAAAACAGTTTCTGTAATTCCCTGGCCTCACTCTCCTAATTACAGTAAGATTGCTAATGTCCCAGATGTTTTGTTTGCCTTCAGGGTAGGAGTAAGTGGGCATGAGAGTGGCAGCCTTGCATCTACCTCCCATTTCATAGGCAAAACATCCTCAGACGCCTGGTCCACGCCCACCAATGTGCCACTGCCCAAAGCAACTCTAAATGACTGGGACCCTAAAAACAGGAGCGAGACGACATATTTTCACAACAGATACTACCGGGATCCTCCTGGAAAAAACAAAAAAAAGACATACTGTTGGTGTGCCATTCACTGTTGGATGAGGACTGTGGGGGAAAAAAAAAGAACAAGGCCGTGTGCTAAGGACATCTTCAGGGTCTGTGGTCAGAAAGGACCAGGCTGAGACCTGAATGACAGGAAGGGAAAAGAAGCACTCTAGACAGAGGAGCCAGATGGACCGGAGGCTGTGGGTGCCAGCACTCTCAGCCCATTTGAACAGACGACAGAAGGGAAACACGAGTGCTCTCACAGGTCCTGCTCAGTCAGATGAAAAGCTGGTTTGCATTTCCCTGTTTGCTTAAACGCTCAACTCATAGCCAGTTCTACCACAGACTCCTCACAGCATTCTTCCTAGAGTTTCTACCCACGGCCTTCTCTGGTCCTTCCTCGTGCCTTTTTTCCCCCGATTGCATGACAATCAGTTCTTCCGGTTCCAGCCCAGATTCCACTGACCTCCTCCAGACCACACCGATAGCTCCTCCAAGGCTCTGAGAACTTGTCCAGTGTAGCGTAAAGATGACTAACGTTAGCTGTGGCCTTAGGCAGACTCCGTTTCAAAACCAGATACCGAAGACCTGTGTGAGCCTGATCGAGTTACTTGACCAAACTGTCTCATCCTACTCAGCCATAAATGCCAGTGATGCTACCATCTACCCAACAGAGTTACTGTGCAGGCCGACTCAGTCAGCATGTATGAAGGCCTCTCAGGACTGTCTGGTGTCTAATGTGTTGGCTTTACACTGTTATTACCGTTACCACAATATTAGTCTTCTGGCATTTATTAAACACACAGTCATTTATCGCTAATGTCTATTCTTGAGACTATAAACCCCTGTAGATTACACAAGAAATCAAAGGTTCTTATCACTAGTTCTCAGAGGGAAAAGGGATGCAGCTGGAGAACATAGAGCTAGAAGGAGCATCTCTGGGAAATATAATCATAAACATGAGCCTGGAACATAAAGCCATTTCACAAAGACATTTCTGAAAGAGGGATGGACACGGTAAACTGTGCGCCACTGGAGGAGCTGGGACCGTTGACCTGAGAAGAGGAAGCCGACTAACTGTCCCACTCAATGACTATTGAGAGCCAGGCACACCCCAACATAAAGCAAGCAACAAAAACAGACAGCTGTTCAACAACAGGACCTACCTGGAAACTGAATGGAGACCAGTCTGCTGGTTTGCTGCGGGGAAGGTGACTCTCGTGTACACGAGAGTCTGTGACAGAGACCTTGAGCAGCCTTGGCTGGGCACTACCACTTACGAGTTATCACCGTTTTCCCTAAAGACTTGTTTTATGTGTATGAGCGTTTTGCCTGTGTATAGTATGTGGGTTCTGGGACTCGAACTCAGGTCCTCTGCAAGAATAGAGCGTGCTCTTAACCACGGAGACATCTCTCCAACCCCAATAATTATGATTTGGTGAAGGTTGCTGACTTTTCTAAAACTTCCCTGGCTGTAAAAAGAATGTAACAGTATCTACCTCAGAAAGTTCAAATACAGTAAGTGAGATAAGACGTGGGGTGCTTAGAAATGGACTCGGCAAGCATTGATTTGCACTAAACTGCTTCTGTGATCTTGAAAGTCAATAAATTTAATACCCATTTCCTCCAGACCTACAGAATTACTAGCTATATGAGCTTTTTATGTTAACCTCTATTCTATAACTAAATGATTTTTGCTTTTAGTTTTTATTGATTTATCTGTTATTTTTACGTGTGTGTGTGTGTGTGTGCATGCATGTGTATGGGTATGTATGCTTCTATGAATTATGCGCCTCATATGCATACAGGATACCCTGGAACTGGGGTTACGGACATTTCTAAGTTGTCATGTGAGTGATGGGAATTGAACTCGGGTCCTCTGGAAGTGCAGACAGCTCTTAAGTACTGAGTTATCTCTCCAGCCCCAGTGATTAATTCTTACTAATTTTTTTCTGTGTGATTTTCTAGCCTCAAACAGTGGAACTATAGGGTAATATGCTTGCCAACAGAAGAAGTATCTTATTTGATAATCATCGTCAGGTTGGGAATAACTGAGAGAAAGAATAAAAGGAACATGAGGGAAATTACAAATACTCCCATTACCCTGCTTACAGGACACGGGAGCAGAGGGCGTGCAAGCTAACTCCACAGGCTAAACATGCATGCTGGCAGAGCCCAAGGAAAGCCAGCGGGCACGCCCTGCTGAGCTTAGAGAGAAACAGGGCACAGATGCAAAGAGATGTCATGAAAAAGCAGAACAAACAGATAAAATGGTCAGGCATGGTGGCGAACGCCTTTAATCCCAGCACTCGGGGAGGCAGAGGCAGGCGGATCTCTGCGAGTTCAAGGCCAGCCTGGTGTACAAAGTGAGTCCAGGACAGCCAGAGCTACACAGAGGAAACCCTGTCTCGGGGGGGGGGGGGGGATAAAATAAAATGAAGTCATTTTATCAATTTCAAGAAAAATCCTTTAAACAGAGATAACCCGGACACTCAGTGAACAGGATCCCACATGGAGATGGCTGAAGTCAACACAGTGGCTGACTTACAGCAGAACGGTAAACCGGACACTTCATAAACCTCACAGTTTCAGTCTTCAGCATGGTGTCACAGACAGCGCTAACTGCAGAGGTGACAGCCTGTCAGAGAGGGAATGTGCGTGCTCAGGGGTGCACAGCCTGTCAGAGTCGTTAGGTCGGAGCAGCCAGCTCTCAAACCTGAGACCTTCCAAAGAGAGGCATTCTCATTCGGGGGACGATAACTGACGACGACATCAAACTTGTCCACAGCAGCTCCCTACGGGAAACAGGGGTGCGGGCCTCCAGAACAAAAAAAGAAGGGGAAAGACAGGTGATTTGGAGTTGGGCTCATTAATCCCAGGAAAGAACCAGAAGCACAGAAGGGGAGAGAGGGAAACAGTCGTGGGAAGGGCAAAGTTAGTCTAGCTTTGCTTAACCCCACGAGTCATCACTTTGTTCCTAAACAGAGAAGCTTACGAGCAACCAACAGATTTTTAAGAAACATATGCATGTTATCTTGACACATAGAAAAATTAGCTTTTTAAAAAGTATACTTTGCATCATACATACTTACAGTACTAAGCAAATAGACTATTATATGTGGCAAGATAAAGCCACAGCAGTTTAAGGAAATACACTAGAATAGGTGACAAATACTAAAGACCTTCTATATAGCTCAGTCACTGAACTCTTTGATAACTTGTAAGAAAGACTTTTAACAACGCCTCTTTAATTCAGTCTTTCATTCAGCAAATATTTACTGACTCCCTAGAATGTGACAGGTAACTCTACGCCCTGATAATTCAATAAATTCAACCAATTTCCACAACTTTGCCAAGAGTAACACTGCAGTGGAAAAAGACATGTGCATGCCTGAAGTGGCAAATGCACACAGACATGTTACATACGTGTAAAATGAACGATAGCAATACGTGCTGAGGAAGGAGGCAATTACATGCAGACAGAAGTCTAAGCAGGGGGCATGAATAAAGGCTTGGAAGACGCGAAGGAAAGAACATGAGCATATCTTTCGTAAGGGAATGCTACATACAGAGCAAACACCACCAAGAAGAGGATCAGCGACTGTGGTTGAAGAGAGCTGGGAGAAAAGGGCAAGAGTGAGGTCAGGGGCTGATGGGAGGGGAGGCAGCCTTCCCTCATGGGTCAGTACAGGCTTGAGCTTTCACTCTGAATGTGTCGGAAAGAGACCACAGAGGTATGAATGAGATGTTACTAGCACAACCTTAATCAAATTTTTAATTATTTTATTATTTTGTGGGTAGGGGTATTTCGCCTGCCTGCCTGTCCGTCTGTCTGTCTGTCTGTGCAGTACATGCACACTATAGCCATAGAAACCAGAAGACAGCATCGGATCCCTTAGAATTGGAGTTACAAAGGGTCGTAAGCCATCACTCACGGGTGCTGGGTCATAAACCAGGTCCTCTAGCAGAGCACTGAGCCATCTCTTCAGCCTCTTCAGTACACTTTAAATAAAATCACCATGGTGGCTGCATTGACAACAGAGTGTAGCTGTAGCAAGGTGGCTGCTAGGGAACTAGAGCAGACATTTCAGGGAAGATGTCATGATGGGCCAGAGTAACGAGAGGCCAGAAGTTACCGCTCAAAGCACACGCTTCGGACACAGGGTGTGAGGTGGAGAAAGATCCAGGTTGAGGGCCCGGCCCATACAGAAATGGCATCACGGATTTATAGAGTAACCGAAGTCTTCCTCATTTGCTGGGCTTTAGACTTTAGCACTTTTATAACTTACTTTAGTGACCACATTCCTCTGGATAGATATTAAAGAAAATGTAAAACGTCTCTTTCTATATGGAGGACCTGTGGCAAAATTCCAGTAAAATAAAAAAATAAAAATAATTTTATGATTTTTAAAATGGATCTTTTTTTATTTTAGTCAAGTCTCACAGTTTAAAAAAGAAATGGCTAAAAGTCACTTTATAAATACCATTGTTAGGAGAGTCAGATAAAACAGCGTGTGTCAAAATGCCTCTACCACCAAGGGCAACCGTAAGGAAGGGATAAGACAGATAAAAAGCTTCTGAAAGCAAACAAGATGAGCACATTTTTTTTTGTTTTGTTTTTTTCTTTTTTGGTTTTTTGAGACAGGGTTTCTGTGTGTAGCCCTAGCTGTCCTTGAACTCACAGAGATCCACCTGCTTCTGCTTCCCCAAGCACACGGGATTGCAGGTGTGAGTCACCACGCCCCGCTGAGATAACCACATCTCACCAGTGAGAACCTGTCGCTGGTGGAGGGGATCGGGAGGTGCCACAGGCCAGAAGACAATGGGAGAAAGCGTTACAAACACAGAGCCCTGCGTCCAGTAAGAATACTTCCAGGATCGTTCATTTCCAAAGCCACTAGGTGGGGCTGGGCAAGGCAAGCTTCCTTTCCAGGGTGGGAGAGGTTCCCGGGGCCTACTTAAGTGCAGTGATGCAGTAGACATCTCCTTAAGTGATGGAAGTTAGGTGCCAGCCAGTGAAGTTCAGTTTGTCACTGTTGTCCTCAGCTACACATTAGCAGGGCAACCAGTAACAGCAGCACTTTCTAAGGCTCAGGTCCTAGTGTGATGAAGTCACTTCCTAATTTTGACAGCTCAACTGAGACTATGCAGGAGAATGTCCTTGTTTACAAGAACTGCGCACTCAGTTACTCAAGCATGACGGGACATGATGCTAGCACCTACTCGCAAATGCTTCCGGAGCAAAGTTAACCATATTATATTTTCAACTCTCCCTTAGAATTCCAAACTGTTTCTTTTAAATGGAGGCAAAATAAAGACACACACAAACAAAAACAGTATTTTTCATCAACAAACAAACAAAAGAAATAACTATGCAAGCCATTAAGAAAGACACAAAATGACCCCAGATGGAAGCAGTGTGAGAAGGAAGGGATAAAGGCATCAGAAAGGGTGACACTCACTATAACATGGGGAACTCAGAATCCTACAAGATTCAACTTTTGGACAACAAAGCACAGAAACAGATCATAAGGCAGGAAATATTACCAGAAATGGAGGAAGCAATTATGATTCTATAATTGCAAATGATTCAGTCAGCTGGGCGAGGCGGGGCAGGCCTGTAACACCAACACGTGTGAAACGGAAGCCAGAGGCTCAGGGATCCGGGCCGTCAAGATGGCTCGGTGGCCAAGGGAGCCTGCTGCCAAGTATGACAGCCTGAGTTAGGTTGTGGGAATCTATATGGCAGAAGGAGGGAACCGACTCCCAAGAGTTGTCTTCTGACCTACACATGTAAACACACACACACACTCACATACAAGCATGCAAGTAATAAGTGGATAATATTCAGAGAGAAAGAGAGAATGAATACCAGGCTAGCCTCAGCTATTTAGTATACAAGGCCAGCTGGGGCTACACCAGGCTCTGCCTCAAACAAAACAAAACATCAGTCGAGGGGCTGAAAAGTTGGCTTGGTGGTTTAGAGTACTTGTTGCTCTTCCAGAGAACCCGGATTTGATTCCCAGCACCCACATGGTGGCTGACATGGTAACTCCAGTTCCAGGGGACCTGATGCCCGCTTCTGACCTCCTCAGGCACTGAGCATGGCCAGGGAGCACAGACATCACGCAGGCAAAACATCCCACATAACATAAAATAAATAAATTTTTACTGAATCGGCAGAAAAAAATTCAACCAATCAGTAGATGCAACTGAAGAGTAAGACCTAATAATCATAACTGCACATAATTAGTGATATTACCATAAAATATATAAAACACAGAGCAAGAATATGTAAGGAAGAAGCAGAGGATTCCTTTTTTTTTTTTTTTTTAATGCAAGAACAAAGAGCCTTTATTTCAGGCTTAAGCTGGCACTCCCCACCATCCATCGCAGTGGATTAGGGAGGAGAGCCCTGTGCAGCTGCAAAGCTGAGTTTTCATTATGGTTTGAGCAAGGAAGGGGACTTTCCAGCTTGGGCAGTTAAATGATTGGTTTGCATTTAGCAGAAGCAAGCTTGTCATAAGCTGACTGGTTGGTGCTGATCTGGGGGACAGGGGCCACTTCACGGAGTATTCAAGCAACAAGGCGTGCCCAGGTAAGAAGCAGAGGATTCTACACCCTTAGGTAGAAACTTTCCCACAACTTACCTCGGGCTGTTGGACCTGGCAGCTCAGGCCCCCTTACCTACTGAGCCATCTTGACAGCCCAAATTCCTGACCCTCTTGCTCCTACATCTACATGACTCATTGCTCTAACAGCTCGTGGTTTCAGTGCTCAGTCCATCTTGGCGGGAAGGCGGGGAGGCAGGAAGGCAGGAAAGCTCTGCTGCTGGTGAAAGGGCTGTGTGAGGAGGTTGGACCAGGAAAAGGACTGGGGCCAGAAACAGGACTAGAAGCCTAGGCGGGGCAAACATACGGAAATTCCTAAGTGTAGAGCAGCATGAAAGTTCTGGAAGAAATGAATATGTTCACAATCTTTGGGTAATAAATGTTTTGATGATGCTAAATTTTAAAAACATTAAAAGTTATGTTTTAACATTTGCTGTCTTAAAATTAAAGGCATCATTAACAAGTCAAATAGTAGCTCAGCAGAATATATTTCCTATATACAAAGACAGCCAGGTAGCAGCGTCCAGATTTGTGAAGATTTCGTAGGGCGGGAGAGATGACTCCGTGATGAAAGCGCTGGCAGAGGACCTGGGTTCAGTCCCCAGCACCCACGTGGCAGCACACACCATCCGCAACTCCAGAACCAGGGAATCTGACGCCATCTTCTGGCCTTCCCAGGTACTGCACTTCATATGATACACCTACATACTTGCAGGTAAAACACCCATACATGGGCTGGAGAGATGGCTCAGAGGTTAAGAGCACTGGCTGCTCTTCCAAAGGTCCTGAGTTCAATTCCCAGCAATTGAATGGTGGCTCACAACCATCTATAATGAGATCTGGTGCAGTCTTCTGACATGCAGGCACAGATAGAGACATAATAAATAAATAAATAAGTAAATAAATAAATAAATAAATAAATCACCCATACACACAAAAATAAATGTGCACCAGGAGATGGTGGCACACACCTTTAATCCCAGCAGTCAGAAGGCAGGCAGGCAGAGCCCTGTGAGTTCAAGGCCAGCCTAGTCTACAGAGTTAGTTCCAGGACTGGCAGGACTACACAAAGAAACGTTATCTCAAAAAACAGACAGACAGACAAACAAGCAGATAAATAAGTAACTCTTCAAAAAAAGAAAATACAAGTAGAATATTATTTGTAACTAAAACATGAAATAAGCAGTTTTAGGTTCCTTAACAAAAGGAATTTTGAGAAATTTAGTCAGAAGGTAAGACATGATGTTTGTGGTTGTATGAAGTATGGGTGTGATGGACTCATACAATCTGGAAGTTACCAGTAACAAGTAAGAAAAGGAATGCAGCCGGGGAAAGAGCCACTTGCACTGGATTTGCAGCCTAGGTTATTTGTTTACAGAGTTCTTACAGCAGGAGGAAGACCAGAGCAATGACAAATATCTCAATGTATCTATCCAGGATAAAGTAAACACTTTGTCTGACATAGATTACAATAGCTGACTATGGAGACCCTGATAAATCAATTAATTGAATTGGAAAATTATAGTATATGTGTAATTTTTCATAAGCTCGGTGGTAGAAAACAGGCATTTTTCTTCACAGGTCCATATGACTGAAATTTAAATTCTGGTGTCATAAAAATCCATTATTAATGTGCTGCTCCAGCCTGACATTCACGCTTCTCTACAATCTTATGTCAATGTACGTTTCTGGTGTCTCTCATCCCGCGCTCTTTCCTAGAGCAGTGTCTCCTAAGCCGCAGACAGTCATGCATGGCCTTCACGGCTTCCCTCTGCGCCTTACCTCCGTGGTTATCAATGAACACTTTTCTTTTCATACAACTTGAACAATTTTGTAAAGTACACGGAAAGGGGAGAACATGTTGACTATACCCACCAAGTTTTCTAATACGAAAAGGGAGAACTGTGCAGATTAAATGTCTTTAGTGACACCTGAAAGCAGGTAGTATATCACGCCCTGGGTTAACTTCTAATGAGTTCTCCAAGTCTGCTGAACATCACAGCTCTGTGAGGACTGACGAGCCTAACCCACACCCTTCGGGGTCTGGCTCAGGCAGACAGAGGACGGAAACCCCGCCCTCTGTGTACACTGGGCATCCATCAAAGTGGACCCCTCTCCAGCGTTGCTTCTCTGGGCCTTCTCTCTCCTCGTTTCCTTAGCTTTGAGTACGTTTCCTTCTTACTAAGCAATGGAAATTATGCGTACACTTTCAGGCTCGGCTTAAAGATCACCATCACGATAAAACACTTTGACTTGGATATGCCATCTCTCTGGGTTCAACTGGCTCCCTTCCTCATCAATTCACTCCTAGTTCCACATGGACACATCGTATTCAATGCAATATATGTCCGCTTGTCGTATTCCCCCTCCTTAAGCGTAAATGTTGCTCGAGTCGAAAAGCTTTATGTCTCTTTCAAAGCAGGGATCCCACCTTGGCCGTTTTATGCTTTGTATTTAGTGTTACGAACATCCCTGACAGACTCAACGCCATCCAGTAATTAGCTTAATGATTTCTAGTAACATCTTTCAGTCACACAGCTTAAGGAGACTCTTTACCCATACAACAAACTAAACATGACGCTCCAGCCTGCCTAGCTTCATTTTCAAAATGAAAAAGCAATAAATAAATAAATAAATAAATAAATAAATAAATAGATCCTATTGAAAAAAATATAAAAAACATTTGGCTGAAAATGACAAATTCTGGTTTTAAGGTGTGTGTGCTTAACTTAGACCCACCCAAGCAAAAGCAATTGACAAAGTGAGGCTTTGCTATGACTCAAAAGCCATTCGCTTAAGAAAGCAGTTAACTGGCTCTTGAAAATTCTCCGAACTTCCGTCTCGGCACAGTTTCCCTTTCCCTTTGCTCCGATACATCAGCAATAATCGTAATTGCTTTTCTGGTGAAGAAAACCATAACAACTATTTTTGGTAAGAAGGACCAACATGCAGCTCCTCTGTAAATGCCTTCCACTTGCCTCGCCCACAGGAGTAGCCTGCGCTCCTGTTTCAAACACACTTTTCTGACCCGAAGAGAAAGTGCTAAGGAAAACAGGGCAATTCACCTTTTGTGGGAGATATCAATATCAGCATCTATCACCAGATTGCCTAGATGTGTATATCTTAGCGCACACACGGTATTTTACAAAGACAAAGAATTATCAAACCAGAACATACACCGTCAATCATGATTTCAGGAAGGAAGCAATGAGGACGCCATGTTCTGCTCTGCTCACTGGCCTCCCAGTTGCCAGGGAGAGTGAGGAGGTGAGGACTGTGGTAGGGACAGAGGAAGGTCTCACGGGCCTCCCTCTCTCTTCGCTCATTTTTTTTTTTTCTGTCACATTCTCATTTTTTTTTTTCTGTCACATTCCTGTGAAATTTCTCTTTTATCTCGGCAGGTCAAGTAACCTAAAATTCTCATTTGAGGCTTTGTACTTAATATTTTCATACTATTTTTACACTGTCGAAGGAAGATGGGATCCTCCTGTGACTACTTTCCTGGATGAGTAAAATCAGCTGGAGGTTAAACAGTACAAAACCCCTTTGCTAGCCGAGTGCAAGCTCACAGTGATTCTAGCACCGTTCTGTCAAAGGACAGCCTACGGAACTACCGGCCCCCACAGACACCATCCGGTTACTCTGGCTTCTTAAGCAGCGAGTCTTTTTTTCTTTCCTACGGTGCCGAGTACGGGAGGCCTTAACGCTCTGCGTGTGTCTCAGCCGCACTCACACAGCAAGAACACGCACCTGTTTAAATGGAGAAAGTAGCCAAGCAACGACTTCAGCGAGCCCTTAGGTAGCCAGCCAGGCCACAAGAGGCCCGGTTGCCGGAAGGTGACAACACACTTCATTTGATAAAGCAAAAATATCATTTCTCTTTTTAAAAGAAAATAAATAAAAGAGGCACTTGGACTAAAAAGAAATGAAATTTGACTTGATCAAATACTTCATTAATTTTTTTTTTCCACCCCTAAGGGAGTGCCCTTTAAAATCCTCTTCAAGTAGGATGTAAGCCAATTGCTGGCCCAGGGCCACAGTTAGCAGGATTTTTGTTTCAACACTGCCACCTAGTGGCCAACGCTTTTAACTAGTCACTGACTCCATTTGTCTCCCCAAAGCTGTTAACAGTAACATCCAAGGAAAATTTTTACAAACATTTAGCAGTTTACACACTTATTGTTATGAAATAGAGATCGTGTAACCTACAAACGTTATTGCATAGTGCTTTTAACAAGGTACCTTAGTGATTTCTTCAGATGCTCGTTCAAAGTCCTGGACGTTTCGACAGTAAAATCCTATCGTACAACTAGGATCCATTTTTCGAAATGACATCTTTTTAGGAGAAGGGCAGTGGAACGTCTGTAATTTTCAGAATAGTTTGAAATTAATCTACCTTTTCCTGATAGGCTGATGTAAATGCTTCTTCTCAACACTATAATAAACACATTTTCTAAGGAGTGTTTTGGCCATTCCCATTCTCTTTAAAAATGTGAAACACAAGAAGCAGCATTGTCCATTTTTAACCAAACCTTCGCCCTATATGACACTGCTGCTCAGCAAAATAAAGCCAGTTCTTCAAGTGAGAGACGCCTGCCTGCCTGCCTGCCTGCCTTCAATACATTTCTAATGCTTGAAGAAAGGAAGCAGCAAAGATGACCAGAGTCAGCATACGCAGTCTAGTCTAGAATGCTGTTAGCCAGCCATCTCTATGAGGGGACGTCTCATTCATTAGAGGTTCTTCATTGTTTATAAAATCCATTGCGGTTTTATCCATATAGCCAAAAGTGAGAAATGAACCAAATTACCTATAACGGAGAACTGACTTAAAACTTTTATGTTTGGGGGCTGGAGAAATGGCTTGGGAGTTAAGAGCACTGGCTGCTGCTGCAGGGGACCCAGCACAGTACGAGCTGGCTCGCCAATGCCCCCTTCTGGCCTCCATGGGCACTGCACACATGCAATGCATAAACTCATATACCTAATATAAAATAAATCAGTCATTTTTAAAATGTGAAAAAAAAATCAGGATGAAAGGTGAATAAATTATTAAAAATAAAGTAAAATTTAAAATGTGGAAAATGTCATACCATAGTTATTTGTAATTAAACTCGAACAAATAAGTACACCTGGATAGGGGTTCTTTCTAATCTTATATGTGCCTGTGAATACATGAAGGTTCTTCCTAATGTTTAAAACCCCTTTAATAAGATTATTCTAACACTCTAACACACACACCACAGACTTGTAAATGTACTATACTGATACAGTCAGCTTCAGAGTTTTTGTTTGTTTGGTTTTGTTATTCTTGCTACCATTTCGTTCATTTATTTCTTGATACAGGCCTTCATTGGGTAGCCCTGGCTAGCCTGGAAAATTGGCTATGTAGACCAAGCTGGCCTCCAGCTCACAGGGCCCCATCAGCTTCTGCCTCCTGAGTGTGAAATTATTGGCACATAATTGACTATTCTTCCAATTTTCTTTTCTACTGTTTTACATTCTTGTTCATTCCCATAAAGGACATGAGATGAGGCAGGTGAAACTCACCCATGGCAGGGCGTGGGGCTCTGCAAAGGATACACATTCTGAGCAGGCCGTCTCGGGGTTCATTCAAATCCAACATAACAGTAAACATCTACCAGGCCCGGACTTGTACAAAGCACTTTAATTAGTGGGGTCCAACCAGATAAACCACATTTCTCAGGAGCTAGCCAATACAAGTGCTGTCCCACTGGACTGTTGCTAATATAGTTTCAACTATTCTGTTTTTGACAGATTAAACCATTAGTTTACATATAAAGGAATGTGTTGGGGTACAAGGCACGGTTCTAGGTCATCTTTATAGAAAGTCTTTTAAAACAAGACATCTAAAAGGCAGCCTTTCCCCCAATTCATTGAAAACCAGTAACAAGAAATGATTCTTCCATTGCTACCACCTGATAAGGAAGACAGTCAGAAAGTCTGTACAAGGACAACGGAGCATGTCTGCCTCCCGTGCGATCGTGTCCTCTGCACACAGCACTGGCTAGAGCTTCTGGTATCAGTGACCCAATCAGTATGTGCTTGTTCCTCTGCGATTACCACGGAAAAGAACCACAGATACTACGCTGTGGCTTGTCTACTTGAGGATGACAGAGAACTTTTTAAAGGTCCTTTTTTTTTTAATTTATTGATTTATTTATTATTTATAGAAGAGGGCATCAGATCTCATTATAGATGGCTGTGAGCCACCACGTGGTTGCTGGGAACTGAACTCAGGACCTTTGGAAGAGCAGCCAGTGCTCTTAACCTCTGAGCCATCTCTCCAGCCCCAACAGAGAACTTTTAATCACCCACACAGCAGGCATAAATCTCCGATTTCACTCACAAGTGAAGCTGCTAGTGGCTGTCGGGCGTGAGAAGCAGGCCTCAGAAAGGCACGTTAGATCTGTCTCTGTGTTTGCCCAAGATTCTAAAGCCAAAACACTACTGTTTGTCGCAAAAGAAGTCCACCTTTTAAATACATCCCGCAGTGGTGCTGCCCCACTATGTTCATTTTATGATAATTCTTTAAGCTATGCATGTATGGTTGAGTTTGAAAATTCTGCAGCCTTCTACCTCACATGCACAGTTTAGGGAATAATGACCTTATATACTTCCTTCTGTAATGGGGAAATACATTCCTGAAAAAAAAAAAAGTCAACTTCTATTTATTTTATTTTTTAATGAGTCATTTTTTCTTTGCCTGAAGGAATAATTATTAGGGCCCTATTAAATTCCAGACATGATTAGATGTTTAATTAAGGAATGCATATCCTAGAGGAGAGACTGTAGGTTTATACTCTTTATATAAGAATGGTAATTACTGGCATAATGGATTCTATTAGCTAAACATGTAAACAACACCAGAACAACTGTTTTCAGGGATGCCTGTGCTTTTCTGGAGCTTGAACGAAGCTTCCTGAGAAGTTATACCATTCCCATTAACCGCAAGTTCACGTGTGTGATTCTTTCCCTGAAAAAGCCATGTCTCACTTGTCCAGCTGTCCCATAACTTTAGGGCCACTATTTTTCTTAATTTATTGGTGGTAATTGAAACAGTTACCATTGTGTGATCCTTCTAGGGTCTGAAATTTGGAATTGGGAGACCTGTAAATTTGAACAGAATCACATACCTATTAACAAGGCTCTTCTTACCTTTGAGGACTTAGGATTTTCCAGGAGTGCCGGCACATGCCTCTAATCCCTGTACCTCAAAGACAGTGGATCTCTGTGAGTTCAAGGCCAGAATGGTCTACACAGTGAGTTCTAGGCCAGCCAAGAAAACACAGTAAGACCCCCATCTCAAAAAATTTCTGATTTAGGAAACCTTAACTCATGACTCACATATATGTAATGCTTTCCTAGTTTGCTTTCTTTTGCATGCTAACAGCAGAGCCAAAAGTAACTTAGAAAGGAGTTTATTTCAGCTTATGGGTCACAGTCCGTAAATGAGGGGAGCCAGGGCAGGAACTCAGAGCTGAAGCCATGGAGGAATGCTGCTTAATGCCTCACTCCCTAGCTTCTGCTCGACTAACTTTCTTATACAGTCCGGGGCCTCCTCTCTAAGGATGGTACCACCCACAGGGGGCTCCGCCTTCCTACATCCATTAGCAATAAGAAAATGTCACACACACATGCTGGCAAGACAATCAGATAGAGGCAATTCCTCATTTGTGACGCCTTCAGGTAACTCTGAGCTGAAGCTGACTAGGAGAAACACTGTATATACATTTCATGTTGAGTACGCAGATACATATGTGCATGTGAATTTATATTTAATACATGCCTACGTATGAATACACACATGTATCATAGTCCTCCCATTTCAATGACTAAAGTTCTGTCTTATTCTAGTCACTGACAATGGAAACCAGAAACTCAGGCTGCAGTCACTGCTCAGGCCTCGAGTTCTCATTCTCTTCTAGTTCCTCACTTGTCTTTTTCTCTGAGGTTGCTCAACTGCTCCTGTCAACCCCACTGTCTCCTTGAAAATCACACCACGTTCTTCATACACTAACAGCTACCTGCAGCTGGGTGTGACAATGCACACCTTTAATCTTGGCACTGACTGGAGCAGAGGCAAACAGATCCCCATGAATCTAAGCCCAACTTGGCCTATAGCGAGGGCCACATAGTGAGACCTCAGAAAAGCAAACAAACAAACAAAAACCTCAATAAAGACAACTACAAATGAGGAAGATTCTCTTCCTTCTAGTATAGAATTCTACTCAATTTCACATGCTACATCAACAATATATCCTAACATATTCATGAGATAATATCACAAGCATGAAAATTAATATAAAAATAAACAAAAGCATTTGAACATACATGGAAGAGCTCAAGGGAGGTCTACAGACTCCCATCTAGAAAATGCAATAAATGACAGTTCATAAAAAAAAGAAGTTGACCAAACTTAATTTCAAAACATTGAAAGTTCAACTTTAAACATGTAAGAAATCAACATGGTAGAATAATAGCAAAGAATATACTTAAACATATTCTTTAGCTTAAATCTTCTACTTAAAATTTCACAATCCTGTTAGATCAGTCATTTAAAACGTCAGGATTACAGGTAATTATTTCCCTGGAGTTTGATAAAAGGTTTGCAATTTTAATTTCATCTATTTTTTTAAAAAGTCTACAAAAATGATATTAATAGGTAAAGTATAAAAGAGATGCTATTCACTGTCACCAGGTTTCAGTAGCATATACACAGGACCTCAGAGCAAGGATACTTGGGAATGAGGCAGTTTAAAATCTTCACTTGATATGACAAGGGCAGGAAGTGCAACTTTGGGGTTGGAGATTTAGGTCAATGGTGGTACTCTCGCCTAGCAGGGGTGCGGCCTTAGCCAGCGTATACACAGCTGCCCCAAAGACTTCCTAAGGTTTAAAAAGGTTCACATACAACACTCTGAATGGAAGACACAGCTGAGGGACTCAGAACTCACAGAAGAGGCTAGCTTGTTTCATAACGCATCTTCTGAGCTAGACTTTAATCTTGTAGTTTCTTTTCATATACACCCCTTTGAATACTATTAAGGATTAATACCAGGTCAAAAGGCATTTCTGAAACACACCATTTAACACATTTCTCAGAACTAGCCCTTTACAATCAGTGTCCTTGCCATTTGCGATCAAAATCATTTAGTCTGTAACTAAATGATATAACAGTTATCCATCTCACTTAGGAACTCAAACTCTTCTGACGCAAAATCCTGGATGGCAAAGTGACCATCTACAGGGAAAGAAGAGTCTATGAAGATGAGCTTCAGCAACTGGTGGAAATCCATAGAAGCACATGAAATGTAAGCAGAGACCAAGGCTCTGCCAGCGCGGAGGCCTCATCCTGTCACCCTAGCCAAGTCGGTCGGCCTTTCTTTGGGGAAACCATTCTTTTGTCTCCTCTCCTTCCCGGACAAACCTAACGCTATCAATCCTTCTGTTTATGTACTGCTTAGCTACCTGGCTACAAAAGTACTCAGAGGCTTGATCATTCATTTCAGTACAATCAAGGTACCTAACGAGGTGGAGACGGACATAAATGAAGAAGGCAATAAATTACAAATTAAAATTCAGCAGCCAAGCTCTCAGCCTTTGACCAGTGCTGGCTGTGGTTTTGTACACTAGCAAGAGACTAACTTGCGACTGTAATACTAGAAAAGCACGGGCTACCTAGCACACCTCTGAATAACAGTCTGCCTCAGACGATAAGAAAACAATCCCGGCTCTCCATGTACAGTACCTCAAGGGGGAAGTCCTTTATGCTGACATCTACAAAAGACTGGCAGTAATGAGGGTCCATGTAAATCAAACTGTCATCTACAAGGACAAAACAGAAGACAAGTAATTCAAAAAACACCTTATTATGACACTGCTTACAATCCAATTTCTATGTAGAGCAGCTGAAAAAAGTCTAGGTATAACAGGCTGCCAGCCTGATACTGACGGAGACGCGGGTCTGCGCGGCATAGATTAACTTTGCATAATCAAATATGCTTGTATAAGCAGAATTTTATAAAGTGATGAGACTGTCATTTAATTTTTGGTGATAAAATTACTTTCACAAACACACAATTATATTCTACAGTTTGCATATGAGAAATGCATTGCCCTCTTTGTTCTGACAGCAAGAACATATTGCTTGTCATCCCACCATCAGCTAACACCGCTAAGAAACGGCAAAAAAGTAAATATGTAAATAGCAACTGCCAGGACGTGGCAGCGGCGTCTTCTGGAATTCGGGGAAACCAATAAATTATGCTTTGTTTGTGCAGTAACAGAAATTAACCACACACTTTAAGGGATGGGATTATGTTGTGGACCACGTGACAAGTGAGTGGCTGAGGGAGGGCTGACAACAGCGGGAGGCCCTCAGTCACGGGGCTCCAGCAACCATCTTGTTTCCAAACAACCCCAAGGTAACTTCCCGCTTTTAAAAGAAAACAATAATAATAATAATAATAATAATAATAATAATAATAATAATAAACAATAATAATAGTCACTAACCTTGAAATCCAGCAAAGTAATAGGACTGCTTCGGTTTGCCGCCAATAATACCTACACAGTATTCGAGGCTTAAAACACCCTGTCAGAGGAAATTAACAGATTTAAATCAGGAGACGAGCGGGGGTGATCTGGCACAGCAGAATCCACGCTGCCAATTTTAGAAGCACCCCAACTTCTCGCCAGCGGTAACTAATCTTTTACGTTTGCTCTGTGTCCTGGAATCCTAGTCTTCCAAGCTGCCTTCCTTTCTCTTTAAACAATGCAGTATTAATTCACATTGCTTTTTTTTTTTTTTTAGCTTTCTGAGACAGGGTTGAAATTTGTGTAGCTTTGGCTGTCCTGGACTTGCTCTGTAGACCAGGCTGGCCTCGAACTCACGGCTATCCGCCTGCCTCTGCCTCCCCGAGTGCTGGGATTACAGGTGTGCGCCACAAAGGTTTCTTCACATTGCATATTTTTATCAGCGTGTTTCTCAATAATGCAGACAGGCCACAGTGTGCCACAGAAAACATGACGTCACAAGCAAGAGAAGTCCTACCAAGCAGAGCTGCTCTTCTTCTTCGTCTTCGTCTTCTTCGTCTTCGTCATCTTCTTGGTCTTCGTCGTCTTCTTGTTTGTTTGGTTTGGTTTTGGTTTTGGTTTTGGTTTTGGTTGTTTTGATACAGGGTTTCTATATGCAGCTTTGGCTGTCCTGGAATCCACTCTGTAGACCAAGCTGGTCTCACACTCACAGAGATCCACCTGCCTCTGCCACAGTGAGTGCCGGGATTAAGGGCGTGTTCCACCAACGCACGGCTTCTTGTTCTGCTCTCAATAAGAGCATCCTCTATGATCTAGAGCATCAGTTCTCACCCTGTGGGTCGCCTTTGGGGATCAAATGACCCTTTCATGGGGTCACCCAAGACAGATATTTACATTGCAATTCATACCAGCAGCAAAATCACAGCTAGGAACTAGCAATGAAAATAGTCTTATGGCTGGGGGGGGGTCACCACAACATGAGGAGCTGTATTAAAGGTCACAGCACTAGAAAGGTTGAGAACCTCTGATCTAGAGGATTAAAAAAAAAAAACTCAGATGCCCCCCCACCTTGCCATCGTCCAGCTCACACATGTTTTACTACAGTGCAAAAATCTGTTATACATTAATCAGAAACAACACTTGGAGGTGAATGTGGTGGCATGAACGTGGTACTCAAGAGACTGGGGCAGGATTGGCAGTTCAATTTCCAGACCCTTTCCTTGCCAAGCTGCTTTAGGCCATGGCGTTTTATCACAGCAACAAAAAACCTGAGAAACTGTCAACTTGACAGAAGCTAAATCGCCTAGGAGACACAGCTCCAGGCAGATGTGCGAGTGTCTCCAGAGAGGCATACCTGGGGTGAGAAGGAGCATCCTGAATATGGGCGGGGCCATCGTACAGACTGGGAACGCTGCTGGGTTCTCCTCTCTGCCTCCCTCGCTGCTCCCTAACCAGACACCCCTCTCACCCTCCTGCACCTCACCCTCCTGCCCCCTCGCCCTCCTGCCCCCAGGCCTCCCCTGCCAGGATGAGCAGTCAGGCATTTCGTCACAGCACGAGGCAGGTAACGAACTCATCTGTGTATGGACAGTGTTCTTCCTTCAGCAAGTTAACCAAATCAGAGAAAGTGTTTTCTAATCTAATTGGTTTTCTTAAAACTAATATGTCGACACTGTAAAAAAGAGATGTTCACAAACACAAAAAAATACAATATTCAAAGATTAATTTTTTAGCTTTTTTTTTTTTTTTTTTTCATTTTTGAGGCAATGTCTCATGCTGTCCAGGACAGTCACGAGCTTACTACATAACTGAGGATGACCCTGAACTAACCTCACTGCCTCCCCTTTCCCACCTGCTGGCATGTGCCACCACACCTAGCTTAGAGCTTGTTATTATTAAAATTTGGGGGAAATATCTTCTTGAGGTCTACAAATAGTTCACACACATATTTGCCAGTACAATTTTATAGGTGGCTCCACTGGATATGCTACTGTCTTTATACACTGTACACTGGATATGCTACTGTCTTTCTTTTTGGGTTTTTAATCCCTGTGCATGTGTGTGCCTGCGTAGGCTTATGTACACTATAGCAGTGTAAGCGCCTACAAAAGCCAGAGGGCAGCAGGTCCCATGGAGGTACAGGAAATTGTGAGCCACCTGATGTGGTGCTGGAAACTGAACCTGGGCTCTCTGCTAGAACAGTAAGTGTTCTTAACCACTCAGCCACTTCTCCAGCCCTACGCTACTTTATCTTTTTGGCACTCATCGTACCAGGAACGTCTTTTTCATATCGATAAATACATACATCTCTTTGACAACTAATGGTTGTATTCTATGCCTGTAAACCCTCATAATATTTGAACTGTTCTAGATTATTCATGTTATAAATAATCCTCTGCTACAGTTCAAATATTTTTATTTCCTCTAAAATTCACATGCTAGAAACTTAATCCTTATTAAAACAATATTAAGAGGTCAGACCTTAGGGTCCTGATGGCTCTACCCTTCTGAATGGATTAAAAATGCTCTAAAATAGGCCTGAGGGAATAGGTCCTCTGTCTTGCTTGTCTGGAAGAGACCCTTTGTCTGAAGCCAGCCCCTTGATCCTGGCCAGGAACATACAGAATACAAGAGAACGGATCTTTGCTCTTTATAAATTACCCAATCTCAAGTACTCTATTGCAGGAGCACAAAACAGACCAAATCAGCCTCTAAAGAACAGCCTCGTGGGCTGGAGCGAGGGCTCAGTGGTTAAGGGCATTTGCTACTCTCACAGAAGACCCAGGTTCAGTTGCCAGCACCCAGGTGGTGGCTCACAACCAGATTCCAGTTCCGCGGTATCTGCCAGCCTCCTCAGGCACTATGCACATAGTCACACAGATAAGATGGAAATAATTAAATCTTTTGAAAGAGAGCCTTAATTAATTACAATCTTGCAAAAAAACCAAAGTGGTTCATTATGAAAAGCAGCAACTGGTGAGCAATAAATAAAACATTAAAATCTTTGCTAACCTTAGGTACCCTGAACCAACTAACAATTAAAAATAATCCCATGAAAGAAAAGCATTTAACGGTAATCGTTGTTTTTGGTTTTTGGTTTATTTTAACAGTACGGTTTCTATTTCTTTCTCTTTAAGTAAAAACTGTCTTAGTTTCACAAAGCAACTGAATCAGCTGAATGAAATGTTAATGTCCTGGGGACAAATGAAGAAGTGACGGTCTCTCACGGCGGCGAAAAGAAAGAGACCCATCTATACCAAGAGCCATTGCGGACTCTTCTCAGAAAAAGACTGTGGCCATGTCTGTACTTCCTCTACTTCGGACTAGAGCAGACTCCCACAATGCACACCTGGTGACGAGGCGCGGCAACACCACATCTGCACGAGGCTGTACCTTTAGAAACTTGAGCTGCCTTTCGGTTTTTCAGAGTGCATCTCACACCGTTAGTGTGAGGATTTCCTGAATTGTATCCACAAAGCAACCAATGAAACTGAAGCTAACCCATCAAAAAGCAGAGTCCTAATTTGTCTTGTGGAAGAAGGAACTTTGAGTTCTCCTCATTCCATCTCCTTACAAAAATAAAGCTTCTTGTGTGAAGGATGATAAAGCAGACAGCAGACGTCTTTCTCCTCAGGCAAGGTAGCAGGACTCCGGGGTGGTACTATTTCTAGGATACTGTGGAATGACCTTGAGTAATACATTTCAAATCCATAACTACATGGTGCATTCTGGACTAATACTGCACATTGGTGGGGGGAGGGGGGATAAAACTGCTGACCACAAACACAAAAAGATGAGCAAAGCGGCGGTAGAGGAAAAGGGAAAGTGTCAGCCATGGCCTCTCTCCGAGGGCTTCCAGACACACTGCTTTTTACTTTCCGGTGGGTGGCTCTTCGCATCAACCCCTCTGGCCACGCAGAACACCTGCCATATAATCCCCATGCAATCACTCCAGGCGTTTTTGTCTGACTCTTCAACCCTCAAAAGTGGCTCTCATTTTAGTCGATTACAATGTAAACCCAACGAGCAGATGTTCAAGAAAATGTTGTCTTTCGAAACGTTCTTTAGTAGGGGAACTTTAAGACAACAAAGTGATGGTCTTGTCTCCAGTTCTGAATTTGAACATATCACTTGATTTCTCTGGGCCTTTTCTAGTTTATAAAGAAAACGGACCTGGCTATTGTGAGGGCAAAGCCTGTAGGCTTCTCTCGCCACACATTCAATACACAAATACAAACAAAAGCCATGGAGCAAAAGGAGGAAGGTCTGTGTGTCACTTTCACGCTGCACGCCAGCACATGCATGCTCTGACCCTGATTACGGAACACGCCGCTCAGAGAGCCTCTGCAAATCACTGAGCAGCTGCTCTGTGTGCGGGCGGGGATCAAGAAAGGGAGCATACCTACATAATGAACATTGATGGGTTGTTAAATACTGTTATCACATGAAGAAAAGGTGGAAACATAAAAGTAACGGGGTCTTCGGCATTGCACTTGAGAAGCGAATGCGTCGGTAGCTGGCTGGTGGACGTGACGGCAACTCTTAGTGGATTCCTCGGGTGCTCGTCGGATGCTGCGGTCCTAGTGTCACTCTGGCTGCTCACAGATGTGGAAGCGGCAAACAGCAATGGCCTGAGTGAGGTGGAAGGCAGAAGCCAGCAATGCTTGTCTCTGGAAGACGGAGACCTCTGGGAGTCTAGTCAAGAGACGTCAGCTTCTTTAAGATGAATTCCAGGGCGAAGCTCTAATCATTCCATGGGGAAATTAGCAGGTAATGTTTTATGGCAGCTAAACCTGGAATCCCAGACACTATCTTCTCAAAATTCTTGAACTCCATTTTCAAGGGGATTTTTTTTAATTTTTTTTTTTATAATTTACTTTATATCCCAATTGTAGCCCCCTCCCTCATCTCCTTCTACCCTACCTCTCTCTTCCCCCTCCATTTCCCTCCCCTAGTCCTCAGAAAGAGGGAGCCCTCTTCCCCTTCCATCTGACCCTAGCCTATCAAGTCTCATCAGGACTGCCTGCATCCTCTTCCTCTGTGGCCTGGCAAGACTGTCCCACCAGGGGCAAGTGATCAAAGAGCAGGCAACAGAATCCATGTCAGAGGCAGCCCTGCTCCCCTTCCTAGGGAACCCCATGGAGAATGAGCTGCCATGGGCTACATCTGAGCAGGGCGTCGAGGTCCTCTTCTTTCATGGTCTTTGGTTGGTCCAGCAATCTCACCACATATTTCTCTGTCTCCTCAGGGCTGTGTTTAACTAGTGTGTTGAAATGTATAAAACTGTTTAAAGAGCCTGAGTTTGAACTACCATAATTTTAGTTTCACTTAAAATGAGATGATTTGAAACACTGTGTTCATAAATTGGTTTTACCCTTGAAGACACATGTCTAACCATGAAAGGGAATGGCTAAATGCTACATCTGTAAGCATTTCATTTTCATTGTTTTCAAGTTTTCATTGTCAGGTTCTGGTACCAATTTTGTTTTTGATATCAAAAAGGACTCGATAACGTTGCAAATCATAAAATCCTCTCAGCGTCTAGCCTTGACTTAGCCTCTTATAGAAGTAGCCACAGTCAATGTCAACATTTTATGAAATTCTGGGGTGGGAGAGGACTAAATCCCTCAGTCCTAATGAAATTCTGTACTAGTTAAGATTTTCATGTCATTATTCAAGCTTCATGTTGCACACCCACATTTTCTTCATGCAATGCTCCGCTCGACACAGGTTCTGGGCAGTGGTGGCATTGTCTTCACTGCACAAGCCCCTCTCTTCTAGCTACTTTTCCCAGGGCACCACTGGAAACTACCACAGACGCCGTGACACGAACATGGCTTTGTTTTCTACTGCTTTGCAGAAACCCGTTGACCTGACTGTGCCTTTTAAGGACACTAAGGAAGCCATGTTTTCAGATTCACCGTCAGTGCCTTTAGTGACAGTGATGATCTGAGCTGCATCTGTCTGGCTGAGGTGTGACTGCGTGCCCACACAGAAAAGTTACAGTTAGTGGCTCTACTCCCCAACCTTCTTTCAAAAAAATTTCCAGTTTCTTCAATTTACATGGCCACAGCCAGGTGAGACAAACTGATTTTAGAACTGTCCCTTTTCTCAAAGCACGTAATGTTATGCCCGCCACGCTCTACATACATCACTTAATAAACTCACCACCAAGAGATGATTTTTTTTTGGCTATTAAATATGCTGTCACATAACTAGCTTTTACAATAGAATCTGTCCAAATCATAACTTTCAAAAATGATTTTGTTGAGACTCGTCTTTTGTTTGCCACCGCTATTCTGTCCTCGTGACACACAATCCTGACACACATCAAATCTGACAGCTTGTATTACATGCAGTGACTTTTCAAATTACGATCTTTGAAAACTTACACAAATTCCCTACCAGCTGGGCAAACAACCTTACATTTTACCTCAACAGAAAACTCATCACTTTGCACTCAACAGTCGTCTTCTCTCTATAATGTTTCTTCTTCTGGGCTTCTCTTCTCCTCCCCCCATCCTGGTGTGCATGAGTCTGAGTGCATTGTGGGTGCGTGTATGTGGAAAGATGATATTAAGTGTCTTCCTCGGTTGCTCTCTCCCTTATTTCTTGAAACAGGGTCTCTCACTAGTCCTCACACTCATTGACTAGCTGGACTGACTGACTGGCCAGCAAATCCACATCCCTCCTAGTACAGGGATTTAGGGACCATGCCCACCTTTCTGAGGGCACGTGGGGTTCAAACTCAGGTCCTCCTGGAGCTTGCCTAGCTGAGCCATCTCCCTAGCCCCAGTTCTGTTTCCCTTTGAGACACTGTATAAGCAATACTAGGATTAAAACACAGTAACATAGGGGATGATAACTATTTTGACCATTAAATTAACTGATAGAAAAGCAGAAAGATATGGGTCCTTCATGTCCCAGCTGCTGATGCAGTGCAAAGGGAAGCCAGCTGGCGAGTACGGTGAACAACCCAGGAGACGCAGCTGAGGAGTGGCAGCAACCTTGATTATCAGATAGAAAACTCTTCTGTCTTCTAAATAACATTAGATGCCTATTATCTGCCAGCGTTGTTGAAAGCATTACTGGTGATTGCTGCGTTTCACTCTCCTTCACGTCACCATGGGTACGTGCAGTGTCTGGTGCTGTACTGGACCATCTGTGCTTACAAGATAGCACCTTGGAGGACACAGACTGCAACACGTGCAGGCAAGGAGAAGATCACGCACACATGGGTTGTGCACGACAACACAGCGGCACGGCCATCACACCAACATTCACACTAAGGGACCATGCGATCTAGTCACCAAAGCAAAAGGAAAAGGGGGGAAAATCGTAACACCTGAGGTAAGTTTACACTTTTGCTAGGTTAGCATTCATAGCTACCCTGGGCTGCGTGTCGCCTGCAGGTTAAGGACTGAACACCTCTGCACTGCGAGTCAAAACAAACCTCAACTCCCTAAGGTTTATTCTGTCAAGTAGTTCATCACAGCAAGGAGAAAAATCATTTTATTAAAACTGAAAGTAATATTAAAGCTACAAACTTAACCAAATACTCAATATTACTAAGGCATTGCTTCAAAACTGAATGTCATAGCACCTAACACACTAAGCACATGACCAGACAGGTTCTTTTGGTTCAAGAAACAAAACTATATGCTATGGGATTGAATAGACTTTAAACTGGGTCCTCCCCTCCTCCATACTGACTTCTGCCTATATAACCAATTTCTCACTGGCATCGTGGTGTCACAATAGCAAGTTATGAAATACAGTAGTAAGTCTAACAGTTTTTATAAGTAATTATAAAAGTGTCATAATTAGTCTGACATGTTTCAATGTTGGTTTTAAGATTAACAAAGATAAATATCGTGTTAATCAGAAAAGGACACTGGAGTAGTGGCCATATTGCGAACCTCGCTCCTCCAGGCCAGTCAGTCAGCACAAAGACTCAAAGGCTTTTCACTCAGTCATAGAGGGATGCTCTTCAGACTCACACGTAATCTCTCAGTGGCGAAACTGAAGAGCCCCAATTGCCAAACTTCACAAGGTGGGGTCACAACTTACTTCTGGAAAAGATTCTGAAATGCTTCTATATTTTTCATATTAGATACTACTGCCTTGAGCCCCAAAACAGAAAGAGCACTGAGCACCTCTTACCTTCACAAACTCCAGGTAGTCCGTATTGGTTCTCTCTCCACCAAGTCTAACAGGAACTAAAATAATAACAGCCTTGTCACGTGCATCTCCAGAGGTCACAGATTCAGTCTGTTTGTCAATGACATCAGAATTGTAAACTGGGGAAACACAATGGGCATGCGTGTATTAAATGCTATAGAGGCAGCCGAATCAACATTCTTACTCTTGCCCCCCCCCTCCACCGCTGGTCATCCGGTCTCCGGTATCCCCAAATGCAAAATCCCGTGCACACAGCCCCTGGAAATTCAGCAGAAGTAAAACACAAGTCTTGATCTCCCTGAGCGTATGTTTTAGCTGGGAAATGGAGGACAAACAGCAAAAGCCAAGATAAGCCAGAGAGTGCTGCACTTGATTCGGTGACAAACTCGGGCCTGCGGGGTGTCTAAGCAGCAAGGCGCTCGCCCCCCAAGCCCGACAGCCTGAGTCCCGCCCCCAGAGACCACAAGATGGGAGGCGAGAACCTGTTCCTGCGAGTTGTCCTCCGACTCGCACATGCTCACTACTCTCACGAACTATGAAGAAATGTTTTCAGAAGCAGAAGATGCCAAACGCAAGCCACTCTTTCAGGACTACGTGCCCTTGTTGGTGGCCAGCTTTGTAGATATCTTCCTATTAAACCTGACAGGCATATTTCCTACTTCTCTAAAGCATTAATTTTATCCTCTTAATAGCTTTCCTGTGGAAAAAAAATAACTTACAGCATGGGGTGGCTTACTTTATTTCAGGAAGTTAAAGCCTCTATTTCTATTGTCAACAGAGTTTCAGGATAACTACAGATACCGGCTACCAAAAGACGACCCCAAACAACCATGAGGGGTGATTTTTTTGGCACATTGGCAGGAAACATACTTGTATGGGAAACTCAGAATTTCCTTTCCTCAAATGTCTGACCTTCCTGCCCAGGCCTCCTTGGGCCAGAACTAGAAGCACGAGTCATCATAGCTGGCTTAAGCTGACTAACTAAAGAGAATGTTCGACCGAGCGTGCCGATACACCCTCAGCACTGGCTGCTGGGGTGCCAGGGTAGGCGAAACTAGAATTGTAAGTTCAAGACCAGCCCAGGCTACACAGTGAAAGCCTGTCTCAGGGAGGAGAAAGATAGCAAGATAATCATTGTAAATGTCCAAGCTTTCTTGGCGAATATGCTTTAATTAATATTTAATGGCATTTACTCAGGAAAAAAAAAATACTAAATTCCTGTTACTTGAAAAGTACAGCAGGGGAACAAATGACTGTCATTTTCATAACCATCATAACCAGGAAGAGATGAGCTACACACACGCACACGCACACGAAGGGTCTGAGCCAGTATGCTAACACAGCTGGAATTTTACGCAGTCCATACCTGTGCAGTCCTGTGCAACATAAATAGTTATTCCTTGCAAATCAGGGTGCCGCGCTTCTTCAACTGCTTTTCTGGGAAAATAATAAACATCCTTAGAGTCCCAACTAAGACTTCCTGTTGGCACCTAAAGATTTAGGTTAAAAAGGACAACACTCTGTGGCTTCTCTGCCTTTCGTGTGTAGCCAGTATGTCTGCTGTCGAATCTATCCTGTGAAGGGTGTCAAAATCAGCTTCACTTTCCAAAGCTGAACATTAATTACACTGTATTACCCAGAGGCCCTAAATGAAGGCTCTCTAGACAAAGCATGCCTTCAGAACCTGGGTAGAAAACTTATCTCCCAGCGCTCAAAGGAGTTCCTTTTGTCGTCAGCTCCCTGGATAGCCTAAGCAGCTAGTCACATGGATCCAAGCTTTGCTCCACAGTAAGATATCTAGTACAAAGAATGTTATTAACCGTCCTTGACCCCAGCTACACTTCTCAAAGTTCTTTTTTTTTTTTTTTTTTTACTTTAAACAATGGTTCAGCTTCTTCACACCATTCAAAAATCAGTATGAGGGGCTAGAGCATAACTCTGCAGTACAGCACTTGCCTAGCACCTTGAGGTCCCCGGTTTGATACCTAGAGCCATGGGGCAGGGGGAAACAAGACACAACAATCGGAGCAAATGAGTTTCCTAATTTAAAGTGTCAAAATTCAGTAAGCAAAACTGCAAACTATGAGGCACTTCTGTGTATTTTCAATGGCACGTGTTGTGATCAAAAAAAAAAAAATCTAAAAAAGAAATTATGCAGATGTGGCAAGTAAAATATTTAATTTGTCTATATCTTTATTTCTGTTTAACTTTAAATATTCTACTATGTAAGTTCCTGTATATTAGTATAGATGAAACACCAGATAGCTATGGCCAAATACAATCTGCAGACTGTTTTTATAAGAATGGTTTTGACAGTTTCAAATATTGAATGAGAAAAAAAGAAGAATGAATTACAGAAACATGTAAGTCTGTAAAGCACCAAATACTTACCATTTGCCACTACAGGAAAAGCATATTAAGCCTGGGGATATCTTGAAAGTTAGAAACTATCTATTGTGATTGTGCTTTTATAAATGTTTGCTTCATGGGCTGGAGAGATGGCTCAGTGGTTAAAAGCACTGGCTGTTCTTCTAGAGGTCCTAAGTTCAATCCCCAGTAACCGCATGGTGGCTCATAAATGTTTGCTTCACTATTTTATCATGCATATGAATTTGAAATGTGAATGGAAAAGCTAAAACAATAATTTTAGCTCTTGACACCTTATTAGGCATCAATTAATTGATTACATTAAAAAAATACTAATATGATCTGCCTCCAGACTCCAATCTAATCTAACGAGAACCTAGTTAGAAAGAGACACTGGATATTTGTACCTACAAGCAAGAGCAGAAAACTGACCTCAGGTAAATGCAACCGTAGTCCCCATGTCTTGACCCCCATTAGCAAAGCAAAGCAGCAGGTTTTTGTGTGGTCTCTCAGAGCTGCAGCTGTGTGCACTCACTTCAAAGTTGGTATTTCTGAACACAAGATGGAAGGGCTGAAGACAACGATACCTTAAAATGTGAGCGACCACGGCTGGTCCGTACCAATCGCCAGCCTTTTTCCCAGACTTCTTCCCGAACTCGATCAGTCGATGCAAGCCGAAGACAGCCACGGGGGAGTCTCCGAACCAAGAGATGATTCTCCTGTGGTAAATCTCGTTCCGCACTGCCTGGTCGTCACAGTGCTTCCCCACCGTCTCCTTCAGGGATGCCGCTGGGGTTCTGAGCGTTCTTTCCCCTGAAAGCGACGCTTCAAATGACGCAGTAAACTTTTTGACGGTGTTGGAAGGCCACGAGTCAGAGTCCGAATTCTCGATGTGCAGTGCATCAGGCCAGGTCCAAGCTATAGCAATTCCAAAGCAAGACTCAGACTTTTCAAGCAGAAAGACCTTGATGACCACAGTAAGTAAACATGCAGCATTTAAAGCCACCCAGGTTACTGAACCAAAACAGAAACTCAGGACTGTACAGAGGCAGAAATCAGAGTGTTTGTAACAAACAGGGTGGGATGGCTGCCAAAGGATTTAAGATTTCTCTGTGCAATAATAAAAATATTCTAAAATTAGACATTGTGATGGCTACAGAGCTGTTAGAATACTCCAAACCACTGAAGTGCTCACTCTAAATGAGTAAATGCATACAGATTATATCCCAATAAAGCTTCTTTAATTTTTTTTGAAATTAAAATTCATGGCCTCTTTTCTTTAACTGTTGTTATCGTTATGTATGTGTATATGTGTGTGTGTATAATATATATACACTCCTAAATATATAACCTGATCATTACATATAGTGTGATTTGTATGTACATGATTTCAGGGCTGACCACTTCAAAGCTGCTTTGAAAGAGGAAAAAAAATGTATGCCAGGCATGGAGGCACACACCTTAAATCCTAGCACTTGGGAGGCTGAGAAAGGCCGATCTCTGTGAGTTGGAGGTTAGCCTAAATGCACAGTAAGACCCTATTTCAAAAGAAAGGAAGGAAGGAAAGAAGGAAGAAGAAATTAGCCATACAAAGCATGTGACTCACGCCTACAACCCCAGCACTTGGTAGGTTGAAGCAAGACAACGGGGCACTGAGGCCAGCCTAGCCTACACAGGGAAAGCCTGCCTCAAGAAAAAAACAAAAACAGTGCAATGGGGTTATAGATTAGTGTTTTTCTGACATTCTCAAAGCCCTGGAATTCATCCTCAGTACTACATAGAAAATAAAAAAGCAGAAGGGAAAACGAAAAGAGGAAGAATGGGGGCAGGGGAGGAGCAGTGCTCAGGAGGCCCAGGCGGGGGACAGGCCAGGAAGGCATTCTAGACCAGAACGAGCCAGATGGCAAGACGTGCTTATGAAATAAAACAATAAACATATGAGTAAAAGAATATGGTAACATCAATGATATACTTAGATCTGAATGTCTCAACTACTCTGTAATTTCTAAATTTTCCAAACTGTGCTACATGTAATTAAGAAAAAAAGAAAAGAAAAAGAAAGTTAAAAAAAAAAAATAGCTGCTAAACTCAGGTACAAATGGATAACCCTTCAATATGGTTTTCTTTTTTGGCAATCCTCAGTCTAAAGACTCCCATACTCCAGTGCCAGTCGGCTGGACTTCTGGGCTTCCCAAAGGCACATTAAGAAAAAAAAAATGTTTACTAATATTTATAGCATTCTGAGTAGATATCTTTAGAAAGATTAGTTTTGATTATATGTTTTTAAAAAAAGGAAGGAGAAAAGGGAAGGGAAGGGGCAAGGGTAAAAGGGAAAGGGAAAAAGAGAAAGGGAAAGGGGGAAAGGAAAAGGGAAAAGGGAAAGGAAAAAGGGAAAAGAGAAAAGGAAAAAGGGGAAAGGGAAAGGAAAAAGAAAGGGGAAGGCAAGGGGAAAGGGAAGAAGGGGAAGGGGAAGGAGGGGGAGGGGAAGGGGACGGAGGGGAAGGGGAAGGAGGGGAAGGAGAAAGGGAAGGAGGGGAAGGGGAAGGAGGGGAAGGAGAAGGGGAAGGAGGGGAAGGGGAAGGAGGGGAAGGAGAAGGGGAAGGAGGGAAAGGGGAAGAAGGGGAAGGGGAAGAAGGAGAAGGGGAAGGAGGGAAAGGGGAAGGAGGGGAAGGAGAAGGAGGGGAAGGAGAAGGGGAAGGAGGGAAAGGGGAAGAAGGGGAAGGGGAAGAAGGAGAAGGGGAAGGAGGGAAAGGGGAAGAAGGGGAAGGGGAAGAAGAAGAAGGGGAAGAAGAAAGGGAAGAAGGGGAAGAAGAAAGGGAAGAAAGGGAAGAAGGGGGAAGGAGGGAAGGGAAGGGAAGGGAAAAGGAAAAAGGAAGAAGGAAGAAGGAAAAAGGAAAGGAAAAAGAAAAAGAAAAAAAACATTCTTCTGCCTAGGACTTAATACACTGAAGAACCCAACTAAAATAAGAAAACGTGAGCTACATTCACTGTGGTGAGGAGCCATGTTGAATCTGCAGTTCTGAAAGAAGAGTCAAGTACATGTAGGACAGTCAACTCAGCTCAATACAGATGTAATCGATTAATTCTTGGGATTAACCTCAGAAGTTGGACGTGCCACGCAGGCTGATGCTCAGAGTAAAAACAACAGCAGCCAGGGACAGAGAGACGTGAGTTACCTCTACCAAGGAAATGCAGTATGAGGCCCTGGGCCAGCAGCATCTGGCCAGTCCTCAGAGTGCAGCCCCAGCCGCAGTCCGTCGTCAAGGCAGAAGCTTCTATTTGAGGGAACTCCTCCCTGTAGGTCAGCCATATTCTAGAGATGAAGTCCTTGCGGAACTCTTCCACGTTCCCGGCGATTACATGGTCTTCGATGGCGCACCCTGATCCTGCAGGCGGCAGCTTGTTTTCATCTACAAGACAGGTGAAAATGTAACGTATGCAGCATGAGGACAGGTGAGGAAGTGTGCCCAGTGGCAACACCATTGCTGGGTTTTTTTTTGTGTTTTGTTTTGTTTTGTTTTTCTCATTTAAAAGGAATACAAGCCTTAGCGGTCTAATCACACAGGGATGAATCCTGGGGTGGTCTGTGCTCTGGGCAAACAGTACAAGGATTAACAGTAATGTGCCGGTAACAGTCAGCATCTTTCACATGTGTAAAATCCCTTCTGGATGACTGACTTTTTACCTCAGTGGGCTCAGGACACACTTATTAGAGCTCTGTGAAATGTGACTTGCAAATAAGATGTCGTGACTTGTCAATATGTAAAAATGAATATCACCACATGAGCTAATGCTTTAAGAAGGTGCACATTGCACTGTCACGAACATTTATACTCAAATTATAAAGTCAAAACTAATAACTTACAGAGTAAGAATGTAAATTTTTTAAAGCCTAAACGTCTTTTTGAATTCGGATACCATTCTTCAGAATGTGTTGCTACCTACACATATCATTTTAAAGGCCTTTGCAGACTGACTGTCTCTATCACAGTTGCTATGGAAAAAAAAACAAACAAACATTTTTTTGCCCAATAATTTACAAAGCACTTTTCTCAAAATGAACAACCGTTTTCCTCAGGTATTCCCAGACAGACCACTTCACCTTTCGCCTGCAGCTGGAGACGCTGCACAGCACTGGTGGATCCTAACAAGCATTAGCTCTGGTTAGCTTGGATGTGTGGGGGTGTGAGCGAGTAAATACAACTAGCTACAGTATCAGTCCCAAGAACCCCAGCATCCCGAGCCTTTTTGCAGGACGGGAAAGGCCGAGAGCCTTCCATTGGACTCTCTCCTCATTCTTCCTTCACCATCCCTTCTGCTCACTTTGAAATTTTCCCATCCCTCTAACTTCACATCGATTCAGCAGATGATGATAAACAAATGAATGCCAAGCTTCCACTGACATGACTTTCTCTCAATATTATAGAGAACTTGAAGTAAGTTACAAATAAAGATGCCTGGAAATTAAACATGACGCTACAATATGTCTAAATGTGCCACTGCTGACAGCAACATTTGTTCTAAATGACGCTTTAAATAGCTCCTGGCTCTCCTCATGCCTCATCTTACAAACAGAGCTCCGATCTCCTCTCAAGAGGTAAGCCATTTCTTACCCTCCTCAGACCTGGTCAGCACTAAATACCATGGAGAAACTGTCAGTACTAAATGAACTCTGTCCCAAGAGCTTTAGGAAGAATGAGGACTCTTTCAAGGAACCACACAATAAAAAGTAGGGGAAGGAAGCAAAAAACAAAAGAAAGTTGCTAGTAATATTGGAGGCTTAGTGGAGACTGACCCCACAATACTAAGAAATTCAAAAAACTACAAAAGCTGTACAAATAGATGGAGTCCAGGCAATGAACTCTTCAATGACCAGAGGGTCCGTTCCACTGGATGGAAAGAACTTTAGGAATGCCTACAGTCAAATGAAAATGAAAACACAACCGGCCAGAACCTCTGCGATATACTGACACAGCTTAAGAGGAAAGCAGAAGGGAACTCCATGAGGGAAGAAGGGTAAGGGGAGAGGAGAGGAGGAACAAGAGAAGGACCTGGAGAACAGGGCCATGGAAGCAGTAGGGAGGATGAAGCCCCAGCTAGAGGGGAAAGGAAGGATGGGAAAAGGAAGGCGTGAAGGAGAGTTCTGGAAAGAGCCTGCACCAACAAAGCCTGGCTGGCTGATAGGAGTTTGTTTCCATACTGCAGAGAGGTTGGGATGTGAGGCTTGGGCAGATCCTTGGTGACGTCACCAGGGTGATCATTTACTTTATTATCGTATACTAACATTACCAGAGAACTTCACAAAGAACACATGCATATCAACTCAAGTAATATTTAATTAGTACTTACGCAGAATCAAAGTCCAAAATATCGAGGCTGTGGCAAAAGTTGACATACTCCTTACCCCCAGAATTGCACAAGGACCAAATCATGTCATAACACATTATGTTAAACAAAGCGTAGGTGGCTGACATGCCACAACAGCGCTTTACACATTTATCACTTACCTTCATATTTAAAATGATAACACTTCCCAAGCAATAAAACAGGTGAATTTCTACTAAAATATGTCTTTGTTTTCAACACCCAACCTGCATGGAGAGAAAGAGGGTTCTGGTGTTAAGATTTCAAAGTAAAAGTCCTGCAGTATTTCTTTCCTCGTGGTTGACTTCAAGTCATCATTATCACTATAACTATGCATTTCTAGAAGTTGCAAAACACTTAAGACAAAGAAACAAAATTAGAGGCTATTTTTGCTAGTTTAAATAAATTTCAGTCTTTTGACCAAAATCTGCCACTTCAGAAACATGAAAGAGGAAAAAAAAAGTGATTTTGGTTTATTTTGACAGGTCACAATGCTCTTCTGTCACAAACTGAAAAGGTAGGAACTCTACTCCTGTTTCCCTCCCACTAACTTCTGTTCACCAAGGAAACACAGATTATCAGCGTTTTGAACTGTCTTCCGTCTCAGATATTTTAAAGGCATGCAGTACTTGGAAGCCCCTGGAGAAGAACCTAAGGAGAGCACACAGTAGGCCAGCATGCCTGGTAAACTTGGTCTCTGATATAACTGTCTAGATGTAAACAAGGCGCTCAGGCATCCTCATCTGGGCTTTCAGTCTACTCTCCTCAGCCCCAACTCAAGTCGCAATCTACTCTTCCGGTTGTTTCCTTCCCATCTGTCAGCAATGGGAGAGAGAGGTGCTGTGCTCTTTGGCATCCATGACAGCAGGAACCAGCCTGAATCTCCAGCGAAAGCATGCCAAGGGTATGAGATCTCTGACTGCTGTTCCCGACTCAGCATTGGAGATACGTTTACACAAAATGTGTACAAGAGCATTCACAGCAACGCTACTCAGAGAAACTCAGAATTAACCGATGAAAAGCAAGCAAAATGTCAGGTAGAATCACACAATGAAGTATTACTTAGACAGAGGAACTACTGGCCGATTGTAACGCCATACACTAGAACCCCAGTACTCAGTGGACTAAGGAAGATCATGAACTCAAAACTAGCCTGCACCAGATAGAAAGAGCCAGAGTTAAATGAGACCTTACCTCCAAAAAGAAAAGAACTGGGACTGCAGGGCATCTCAGGGGCACATACAGTATATGTTTACTATATAAAACTCACTCTGGACCAGGCCTTGAAATCATAGATTTTCCTGCCTCTACCTCCAGAATGCTGGGATTACAGGCATATACCACCATGCCCACATTTCAACATACTATACTTGAGTCTCTAGGCAATGTTCATAATTATATTCCACTGTCATCAAGAGATTCTTATCACACTGTTTACAGTCCATCCATATTCCAGACATAATAGAGTATTTCATTCTCAAGTAAATTTACCCAACGCTTAAATCACAATACTTACTATATTTCATGTTGTTCCAAGCAGATATAAATTTAGTTTTTAGCTTGTCAACTTCATCTGTTCCTGAAGCCTCCATATTCAAATTCTAAAGAAAAAGCCATCACTTGATTCCATTCTTCTATTAAAGTCGATATACTGAAAGAAAAAAAAATAAGGCAAATAAGTAAACAACACATATTATATGGTACCATACTGCTAAAGTTATTTCAATTATTAAATATCATTTAAAGAAAAGTAATCAAAGCAAGCTGAGGCCGTGGCTCAGGTGCTGGAGTCCTTACCTAGCATGCACACAATCTGGATTCAATTCTAAGCTTAATTCCAACCCCCACATAAACCAAGAATAGTGGTCCATGTCTGAAACCCCAGAATTCTGGAGGAAGAAGAGAATCAGAACTTCAGGTTTATCCTCAGCTGCGTAGTGAGTTCAGATTCAACACTAGCCTGAACTACAATGACCTCATGAACGAAAGAAAGGAAGAGAGAAAGAAAGAAATGCAGGTAGACAGGAAGGAAGGAAGGAAGGAAGGAAGGAAGGAAGGAAGGAAGGAAGGAAGGAAGGAAGGAAGGAAATTTTCATTTCACAGAGCTTTTCTAGAATATGATAGCCTATAAATATTTTAACTATATAAAGCATATAATATATAGTACGTAAAATAAAATTACCATATAACCAAGTGATAATGTGCCCACTCGCTCACAAATGCATATAATAAAGTACCTGAAAAGTATAGTCAGCTTTAATGCTTGCAAGAACACCCAAGGCTTCTCTATTTGTAATTACAGAAGCTGACTGGAAATCTTACGGAAATGCTGACTGTCATCAGAATGGGAACTTCCGCTTACATTAAGTAGTCCTTACTTTCCATAAAACTGTATCAAATTGTTTTGCTTTTGAAATTCTGACATTTTCTACATTATCTTCCTGTCTCAATACTGAAGCATTTAAAAAGATAAAAAGGGTGGCTTAATTTTATAACAGAAAGTGCTTTTGATTTTAACTAGGAATAAATGAAACTTGAAGGAAAATTGAGATGTGTGATAAAAATCTGAAAGCCTGAGCAAATTACAACTGTGACTCCCGGGTGAAGATAAAGGGTTAAAAAGTACGGGACGTCAACTATTTTCAAAGATTAAAACTCACAGCTGCTTTCCTATCGTTAAACTGTGAGTCCGTCCAGAACAATCAAGTGCCGAACTTGCTGACGGAGGAGATGAGGCTTAATTATTTGGAAAGCAGGTTGTAAATCTAGGGGGTGGGCCAAGTTTAAAGGCCACCCCCCCTCCCCCCGAAAGTTACAGTATCAGACTGAGGCTGCTCCAACCAGCTCCGCAGGCCAGAGACTGAGAGAAAGCTGTCTTTAAGCAACAGAAAAGGTCCTGGAAGGGAAAATGAAGAAAGCTGGCGGTGCCAGGATGCCGTGGGAACCGTCTGTAACTCTAGAGGCAGCAGCACTGTTAAGAGGTTAGCCTGGGCTAGGTAGGGAGCTGCAGGCCACCCGGGGGGGTGTGAAGAGGGCCTGACTTTGAAACCTGGTAAAATGAATCCTCAGTCAGCCATCTTTGAAACGGAAAAACATGGGCCTGGAAATAAAATTACAAAATCTTCGGCTTCAAACAAGCAAAGGCGAGCTGTGGGAAACCTCTGGAGACACGTCCGGGACCGGAGCCTCCGCTAGAACCACATCTGGCGCGGAATACTCCTTTGTCAAACAGGTGTGACCAGGGTGGTTTCCCGGGCTCTGGGTGAACAGGGCCTGCGGTGTGCTACTGCTTTGCCAAGCTGTGTCCTAAAGTAGAAATACGACCAGAACACAGGAGAAATTATAGTTCAACAGAGATCACTTGTCAAGTAAAAATATTTAAATGTGTTTCCTTATTAACGGGCTTCTGTTCAGACTAGCTGAATGAATGGTTTGCTTTCATATGCAAAAGATAGTTCCAACAAAATTCTAACTCCAACAGTCACTCGACCTCGGGGGTTTACTGACGGAACATGAGAGAGGGGGGCTTGAGAAATCGCAGGTTAGGAGAAAGAGACAGAAAACTTAGGATAGTTTCAAGAGGGCGATCAGTCAGTACTGGAAGCACCAAGTTTATGTTCGAATCCCTTTTTACAGACAAAGCAAACACAGTTCACATTGGTCCAAGGACGGGGTTCATGAAACAGTTAAGCTCGCTTTCCTGTACGGCAGACATGGTCCAAGGTCTCACAGACAAGTTAAGGAAACTTGGCAAAAACCCCTGCTAATTTCTGTCTCAAGGGAGAGGCTAAAGCACGCTTTTCAGTGGATAACCTGTAGCAAAGCAAGCTTGCCAGGCCAGCAGCTGTCTACGGCTTGAGAAAGAGCCTCTTCCCAGAGTTTTACTACTGCTTTGTGGAGGTCTTTGATTTGCAGAGTACATCTTACTACGGGTCAGCTCACAACTGTCTCTAACTCCAGTTCCGGGGGAACCAACACCGTTTCCTGGCCTCCACAGGGTGTACGCCGGCAAGACGCTTGTACACATAAAATAAAATAATCTTAAAGAAAAAAAAAAAAACATTTGGTCACCCCATCTCGGGGAAGGTTTTTTTTTTCCTCTCTCTCTCTCATTTAGGCAGCTTCCCCAAAGCAGGAGGCTCTCATCCTGGGTTTAAGTGAGATCACCCAGTGGCTCCTGCACGAGATTTTGTCACCCGGCACCCACACAGAGAACAGGCAACTGATGCAGACAGTGGCATTCAGCTTTTTATTGCCATCACTCTGCCATATGCAAAAAAAAAAAAAAAAAAAAAAAGACTTTACAATGAAGACATTACAAAGTTTTCCAGTCAGCTACTAAGTCCATAGAAACCTCACCTCCTTAAACTCTCAGGGCAGCTCTGACTAGAGGAAATCACAAAGATCACTTTGGTTAATTCAACTAATGTAGTTTCACCTGAAAATAAGACTGCGGTGAACAGTGTGACAGCTGAGTTGTTATGCCCAAGTCTCACGGACCCCAAAGACCACCAAGGGGCCAATTCTGATGCAAACGCAGTAGGGCCTTTTTATTACAAGCTGGAGCTCAGGCCCACACTCTCACTAAGCAGTTGAGAGGAGAGCCCCAAGCTCAGGGGGTGAGGGTAGTTTATAGGTCCCAGTCCCTCCCAGCATGCCCAAAGCTGGGGAATTCCAGCCTGGCAAGCCTCTATTGGTTGAAAAACAAAAGGATGTTGCATTTTAAACTAACTGGCTGTGGGAAGGTGCCAAAACCATTAATGTCTGGCTTCCCTAGTTTGGCTGTCCTAGGGGAGAGCAGCGATCTGGGCCTGTTTCCTAGCAACTGTATCTCTAGTGGGCAGGAAAGAATGCAGTAAGGCTGGTTCCTCCCTGCAGATGGCTGGACATGTCTGGACTTTGTTCAGGCTTGTGTGTTGCACTTTAATCCAATAACCTCCCCCCAAAATTTTAATTCTTTGGTCTCTCAGAGCGAGTACAAGCACTTGCTGAAACTGATCTCCAGACCCCAGAGCCAACTGCCAGAAGTTGTCTTCTGACCTCTCTAAATAAGTTATGGCACACAAACGTGCATGTGCACACACACAAACACACACACAATGACTTTTTTTCCTTCGGAAAGACACTGAATATTTGTCTTACTATATTCTGAAGTCCCCCTACCATGCCCATTTCCCTTTCCAGAAACTTCCCTGGGTTTTGTTGGCTTCAGTACAGTCCCCCTGTGGAAGCCAGGCCAGCCTGGAGCCTGCTACCCTCCTCCTTCCATTTCCAGAGGACCAGGAGGACAGGCATGTGGCACCCTGCCTGGCCAAGATTTTAAAAAATTAATTAGAGCCAATTTGTGCAAGCTTTAAGGCAAGTTATACGAACCTATAGCGCTGGCCTGTCTGGAAGCTGAGGCAGAAGGGACACCTGGACTAGCGGTTCAAGGACAGCCTGTACTACTCAGGAAACCTTGATTTAAAGGAGGAGGAAATCATCTCAGATCTAGAAAGCCTGGGCCATAGCCACTTCCCAGCATGCTTCAGTCCCTCCAGGGTCTCACACCTGACCGCTGTGTCAGGCTGATTTTTATTCTATATAGTTGATGTTACAGACTCGGCCCAGAAAATCATCAAGACAACAAACCTCGCAACTGCCAGATTTCTTCTCAAAAGGTGCCAACGGTTTATTTCTTTTCACAGTTTAAAACGTTATGGACATCAGTAAATCCCTTTCCAAACAGACATCTTTAATGCCCACTACAGCTGACCTAACTATCATCTCCACATATCTGCTGACCATACATTCTGACAAATCTTTTCTTTTGCTGTTTTGGGTTGGTTTTCTGTTTGTTTTTGTTTTCGAGATAGAGTCTCTCTATGTAACCAGGGCCGTCCTCAAACTCTCGGAGATCTACCTATCTCTGCTCTCTCGCACTGGGAGGAAAGGCATGTGCCGCCACCACCAGTGACAATTCCACTTTTAATTAGAGGATGATCACGTGACAGAGGCAATAACTCCAACTGTCCGGCAATAACTACACATTAAGGGACCCCGACGATGCTCACTCCTAAACTTTAATGCTGTGCAGAGCAGAGATGACTAAGCAAAGATCTTCTGGAAGACGGTCATTTTCACAGTCATTTTTCTGTTCTTAACTATGAATTAGGACAGCTATTAAATTATAAACTAATAAGTAAAGGGGCTATTCAAGCCAAGGCTCTTGAAGAACAGGTGAAGGTAATCAGCCTCTCCCATCCGGCAATAGTCCCATCCAGAATATTTTACCCACTGAAGCTTTAAAGCCAGAAAGCTGGAGACAGAACCATAGGGAATGGCTGTACAAAATACATCTTAGTCACAGTGTACATAAACATATGCCAGGTTCCTTCCTCCGCTGGTATTCTGTGTCAAAATAAAATACAAAAGTTGCTTCCGAATACTTAAAAGTTTTCTCATTAACACTGTGGGAAAGGAAGGAACACAAGGAAAGGGAGAGGGGGTAGGAAGAGAGGGAGCAGTGAGGGGATGTGCTCATGCTACAGAGCGTGTGTGGAGAGGTCACAGCACGACTTTTGGAACCTGTTCTGCTGTGGGTTCTGGGAAGCAAACTCAGACCAGGCTTGCCCAACCAGCAACATTACCTACTGGCCCGCATCACCAGCCTTCATCTTGAATTCTTCATGTGCTTTTTGCTACACCATTAAATAAAATGAAGAGTAGAGTCTGCTCTGAGTTTTTCATTCCTTACCACCCTTTTTATGCTTTGCATTTTACTATGTTTTTATTCTTTTTAATTGTTATACACGGGAGGGAGAGTAGGCACACACCCAGGCAGGGGCCGGTGGAGGCCAGAGGCATCAGATGCCTGGAGCTGGAGTCCCAGGCAACTGGGAGCTCTCTAGTCTGAATGATGAGAACAGCACTTGGGTCCTCCACAAGATCGGTAGATGCTCTTAGTTCTTAAGCCATCTGTTCGTCCCTTACACGCCTACATTTTTATTAACAAATACCAATCCCTTAGCAGCTATCATCTCTGCTTTCCACTCTCTCCCTCCATCTCAGTTCTTTGTTTATAGAAATGCTAACGATGTACCCACTCCTTCTCCCTCCTACATCTGCCAATCACCGATGTTTATGCTCTCAGCTTAGACTCTAGAAAATGTCAGTCCTCCTTCAATGACACCTAAGAGTCCAGCACACTTAGCATAAGAGAGGCAGGGGTGCTCATAGTTACACCAGCTAATGGACAAGCTGACGGCACTAAAACAAAGATTAGGAAAAAAAAATTCAAACATAAGCAGCAACCCAAGATAGAGAGGACACGAATCCTCAGAATGAGGTTAGAAAACAAGGAAGGATCAATAGCAAAACAAATAGCTCAATAGTTTAGCCCAAGAATGCAACTAGTAAACATTGAGGATTCCTCACATGCTCCATAAAAACATTATGCTGATACCCAGTTATTTCATAAAGATAACCTAAACGAAACGTAATAACCAAACATCATCTTGAATCCGAACGGTGGAGAGGGCTCTAAGTACGGAGCAGACACACATTTCCTACGCGCCTGTCCTGCAGCTCCAGTGCACATCTGCGCTGCAGGCGGGAAAGAGTCATCATCGTGACCACCCTACGTGAGACACAAGGGCTGAGATGAACTTGAAGATTCTTGTAAGAAGTATTAATGAGGGGGCTCAAGAGACGGCGCACTGGTTAAGAGCACTTGCTGCTCTGGCAGAGGACCAGGTTCGGCTCCCAGTACCCACACTGGGCAGCTCCAAACCGTCTGTAACTCAAGTTCCAGGGAATTCCACACCCCCTTCTGGCTTCTACAGGCACGAGCCCATGGTGCACGTACGGACAAGCAGACACATATACATAAAATAAAAATAGATACTATTAAAAGAGTTATTAAGGGCTGGAGTGACAGCTCATCAGTACTTGCTGCTCTTCAGAGGACCTGAGTTTGAGTCCTAGCACCCACATGGCTCACAACCATATCTATCTATCTCCAGTTCCAGAGGACCCAGTGCTCTCTTCTTACTTTTGATGGTACCAGACACACACGCCAGGTGTACATACATCCATCTAGGCAAATACTCATATACATAAAATGAAAATAACATAAATCCCAAAAGAAAAAATAATTAGTCTTTCCTTCAAACCATTAAAACAAAAATGTCAGGTAATACACACCTTTAATCCTAGAAGTTGGGAGGCAGATCTCTGAGTTCAGTGAGGCCAGCCTGGTCTACAGAGCAAGTTCCAGGACAGCCAATGCTACTCTAAGAAACCCTGTTTCAAACACACACACATATTATTAATATCTGGACTATCGGAAGATAGCCTTATTATCTTGGTTTTATCTCTTATATATAGAGTTTACTACATTTTGATAAACAAATGTTATGTCACAATCTCAGTAAGTCTGATCAACTCAAGTCAACTACAAACACTTGAAGATTTCATACTTTAGAAATGCAGTTTTGCCAAGCTGTTAAATATTCAGTCTACACATAAAAATCAACACTGTAAGAACTGAAGCTAACAGAAATCTCCAGACTGAAAAGGAACTTACAGAACATCAAATAACTAGACGGCATTAAAATCCTTAATGGCTCATGATCACTGGTCCTGTGTGATACACTCCAATCCATCAGTGATTTCTCTTAACCAGCAATGCGTGGCAGAGAGACGTAGTGAAAGAAGATGTGGAAGTAAGGGAGGCTTTACACAGATGGCATTCAAACTGCAAAAACCCCAACCTGCCTACTGGTTCACACTCACCCATCACAAATTGTTATCCTAATCAAGGATCCAGCCTTGGCCTATGTAAGACCTCCTTGGCAACACCTTTGCCAGCCACACTTCCTCAGCCTCTGACCAAACACTTCCAGAACAAGGTACTTAGCGATACTGTACTAAACCCAAAATACAGTTAAAACCGTAAAGGCCCAATACTGTTTTAAACTGTTCGTTCTTCTGAGAACTGTTCTAGAGAATCCATGTTAGCTTTAGGGTATTTCCTCATGTTTAACAACTATATTTCCTTGAAAGGTGGTCTATAGTGGGCTAGGGAGATGGCTCTATCCATAAAGTGCTTGCCTGGCAAGTATGAGAACCTAAATTCAATCTCCAGAAACCACGTAATATGGAACTAAAATTCTCCCCTACGATTTCCAGTAACTGCTTGTGTTTGGGTCCTTAGAAACTAATCCTTCTTCAATTTGAAATCCCAGCTGGTGTGTGTGTGTGTGTGTGTGTGTGTGTGTGTGTGTGTGTGTGTGTGTGTTTTGTTTGGATGGGTTTTGATTTGCTTTTTGTTTTTTGTTTGGTGTTAGTTTGTTTTGAAACAGGGTCTCTATGTAATCCTGGCTGTCCTGGAAAATTGATATGTTGACCAGGCTGGCGTCCAATTCACAAAGGTCTCCACCTGCCTCTGCTTCGAAAGTTCTGAGATTGGCAGCACGTGAGCACGTGCCTTCACACCAGCCACCAGCTGGTATTTTAAATTTTCTTTCCAAATCTCCTCCAATCTTCTCTTTTCTACCTGGATGAGCCCCAATTCCTTTAAAGGATCAGAAGGCGGGTAGGTGATGAAGACCTGATCACTGGTGAGGGATTAGAAACAGGGTGCAGGAGAAAGCTAAAACAGTGGAACTGACACCATGCAAGAATGTGTCACACAGGTACACACACAAGACAGAGTGCTAAACAACTCAGAGATTTCAAATCCAATGCTGAGGAGGACAACGGTCACACCAACAGAAACAAGAAACCAAGCGGAGAAGGCTAAGTTTAAAACAAGGTGTAGTGAGGGGCTGGAGAGAGGGCTCAATAGTTAAGGGCACTGGCTGCTCTTGCAGAGGACCCAGGTGTTTCCCAGGAGCCACGTGGAAGCTCATGACCGTCTTTAACTCTAATTCCAGAGATCCAACACCGTATTCTGGCCTCCACAAGCACCAAGCAAGCCTGTGGAGCCATACATGCAGGCAAAATAGATAGACAGATAGGCAGACAGACAGATAGACAGACAGACAGACAGACAGACAGACAGAGTTTTAAAATGAAATAAGACAGTGAGTTTGAAGTTTGTAAGAAACATGGATAAACTTTTTCCCAAGTCATCTTTCATTGGCCACTTTTACAGAGAAAAACTTTATATGTTATGTAGTTACTGACCACATAAAGACAAAATATCACATTCATTCACCAAATAATTTGAGAAGCAAGGAACTAAGGGAGATAAATCAAGCCATGAAACTCAGCTCCTGCCATCACCTACTTTATATGATAATGGCACACCACTAAATGGCCTGTATCACAGCAGAGATACAAAGGGTGATGGGAGAAATATTCCCAGTGAGGGCATCACACAGGGTGTCACAGAACAAACACAGTCACAACTGCACTGTTCAGATACAAAGACCAAAGACATACAAATGCAGCTTTCTGTTCTGAACATAACCCAGGAAAACACTACACATGACATTCAGAAGTGCACTAGTCCCCTCAACAATTGCATCTATTGTTAAAGAGTAATGCTTGAATTGTGTCATCACTCCAAAGAACAGCATTGTTTCAAACAGTCACAAACACAATCGCTTCGGCTTACAAATAAAAATGGTTTGGGTTTTTTTTTCTTTCCTAGTCATTCTTAAATAACATTACAATTAGGAAATATACCCAGAAGTTTGAATCTTGATTAAAAAAAAAGCATAAAAATAAAAATTTAAAAAAAATAAAATAACTGGCATGTTCTTCGGTGGATGTAACTGCTCCTGGGGTCTCAATAACTGTATACTATGATAAGGCTTACGTTATAATGTCCACTGTAGTAGTTTTATAAATAACTGATTTTTATAATCTATTAAGAAGTAGTGTACTAGACACCTGTTTTAAATTGATAATATAACTTTGAATACAATAGCTTTAGTGGAACATGGTTTAGGGTCATGAAATGACACAGTAATCTTTCTTTGCAGGATTCTTGTTGAGCACAATGATGAGCTGGAATCTTAAAATCTTATGTGTGTGCAGAGGATAGAATGGGTAAGGAGACAGCTTGATAGGGCTGAGAAGCCCAATTCTCCCTACGGTAAAATAACAACATATAACATACGATGTTATATAATACAATATATGTAAACATAGAGAGAGAAATGAACTGGAGCAGTGAGGAGAACTCTTCAGTGGTGAACTTGAACAGAAAGCGTTCTATGAACTCATGGCTTCTTGTTAAAAGAGTACGCATGGGTGGCTGTGAAGGACCTATTTAAAAGGTTCAGCAACAAGAATACCCAATAACATATTCAGCGCCCAGATCTTGGTTTCAACTCACAGTAAATAAACCAAGACTTGATGGTTAAATAGCTGATTCCAGATCTCCAGCACAGACTGTACTAGATGAGCACAGAACATCTCAGAGTACAAAACAAAAAACAAACAAACAAAAACCCAACAACCAATGTGAACACATCCAGAGGAAATAGGAACAAGCTTGGAGGCTGCCACTGGCCAGATCTGAGATAATTTATTACTGAAACAAAACAAGAACAAAAACGAAATTTTTTTAAAAAGCAAGGTAAAAAGATGGTGGGGCTACAGAGATGGCTCGTGGATAAGAGCACTGACTGCGCCTCCAGAGGAGCCGGACCCCAAGCACCCACAAGGTGGCTCACAACCGTCTGTAACTCCAGTGTCAGGAGTGACACCCGATGCTGACCTGACGCCCTCTTCTGGCCTCAGAGGTCACTCCATGTACGTGGTGCACAGTGAATGACGGTAACAGATTACAACTCAGTGCAAAGAAATTCTTGTTAAAAATGTAGGTGCATAGTTCTGAGAAATAAAAGGAAGAACTCAGAGTATGCAATCCCATGCTTAAAATCACGGCATTCTGTAGACCGATGTGGCTGGAAACTGCAAGCTAAAGGAGAGCCAAAGAAAGTCAGCGAGACTCTCATCAGGATGGGGAAATGGCTCCTCTCAGAAAATTGCAGAAAATGAAAAGGATTGACGGAACTGAGAAATTACTGTGAGACAAACAGCAGTACAGGGATCCACTCAGACAAGAATTATGGCTACTCAAGCATACAAAAATTACTAGAAAATAGAATAGCCACATAATTTGAAAGTATCATCCCAGAGTAATTATTCAGCGCAAACAGGGAAGGTATGATAGAATATAGAAAGCTGGTCCACGGCCGCAACGATGGGGCAAGCTGTCACAGTCTTCTGCTAGGGGGGAAACAAAAGGTTGATGGTGCGATCACCTGAGTCACAGATGTGCACTATGTGTCCTGGTGAGCTTCTCTGCTGCTGGAGTGAACACTGACCAAAAGTAAGTTGGGGGAGGAAAGGGCTTATTTCATTTTAGGATTCCCAAGTCATAATCAGTCATGGAGGGAAGTCAAGGAGGAGCTAAAGGCAGCAGGTGGGAACTAAGCAAGGAGGTTGGAACTAGAGCAGAAACCAAGAAGAAACTGAGAGATGATAAGACATACCCTACAAAAGTAATTGGTATATACTCAAAAAAAATGTATCAATTGTCTTTAAAGATAGGGGCACAGGGAAGGAAGGAGGGAGCAGTGGGGGAAGAGAAGGTTCTCTGCCAAGGAAAACGGAGAGGGGTGGGGTGGAGCTCAGGGGCAGAGCAGTTGCCTACACGCCCATGTTCCAATGCCCTAGGTGTAAGTGCCAGCGCTGCAAAAGTAAGGATAAAAAGAGAGAAAGGAAAACAGGCAAACGACCAAATAGTCTACGATCTATGACTAGATTCAGTATTCTTTAAGCTATGGTAATATTGTCATGTTTGGGTCACTGGAGGTTTTGAACGTTGATGAAACAATAGATAACATTAAGGTTAAAGTACAATGGTCTACTAAGGGTGGCTTGGCTGTGGGAAAATGACCCAATTCTTAAATTCTGCATGAGGAAGTGCTTAGGAGTGATGCGTCACAATAGCTTCCTCAAACTTCCAAACAGCACAGTAAGAAAGAAGGGTCTACCTACCTGTAAGCAGATCGGTGACCGGTGACAAGGCTCAAATGAGGTTAAGTGTTAACATCTGGCAAGCTAAGCCTGGGCTGGGAGGAAAGTGTGGAAGTTAGGTTGACCTTAGAGCAGCTTAACTACTTCTTCCTTTGAGGGCAAACAGGAATGCAGCATTCCAAAGCTGGCTAAGATTAAAGAAAAAGTAGTAATTCTACCAAATGGTAGAAGCCCGCCTGTGTGCTGATCCACCTGAGGCCCCTGGAGCCTTGCCTGAGACCTCCCTTGCTAACTCAGCTCAGGCCATAACCAGAGAGGAGCGGCTAAGTTAGGTAACATTTTCTCCAAAGCCAAATGAGCAAGCGATACAACTAAGACACTGTCGCCGAAGTCGGGTGATCTCAGAGTCAGCGTCCTTATAACTAATAATCACCGACATAGCACCAGGGGCGCTGGGGAGCCTGTGCACCCAGCACCCTTCTGACCCTTCATGACAGGGCTAAGCCCGGCTCTACTATCCTCAGGGTCTAAGCTGTGCTGCACAACTCTGGACGGCCGTAACAAGAGACCCTGAGTGCAGGCATCCTGACTCCAAACCCAACTGCTTTGTCAGGCACTCCACACTCACACCACTGTGAAACAGGAAGTCTGACCTGACCGTACTAGCCCAGTACCCATCAAAAATCACATGTCTGTATTCCTCTATGTACATTTGTTTTTATAGATGAGCCAAGTACACGAAGTTAGAATTTACCCAGACGCCCTGCCAAATCTCAAGCGAAAAATAACAAAATTATATTTAGTAAGGTGCCACTCAGTGTCTCACTAAGGGTTTCATTGCTGTGAAGGGTCACCATGACCACAGCAACTTTTACAAACTAAAACATCTAATTAGGGCTGGCTTACGGTTTAAAGGGTTAGTCCACTATCATCATGGCGGGAAGCATGGCAGCACACAGGCAGACACGGTGCTGGAGAGGTAGCTGAAAGTTCTACATCTGGATTTGAAGGCAACAGGCAGAGACAGAAAGCAACCCTGGGCCTGGCTTGAGCCTCTGAAACCTTACTGCCTACTACCAGTGACGTACTTCCTCCAACGAGGCCGCACCTACTCTAAAAAGGCCACTTGTCCTAATCCTTTCAAAGGATGCCACTCCCTATGAGCCTACGAGGCCATTTTCATTCAAACCACCACACTCAGCCATACTGCTGTAAATGGCTTTAATGTGTCACATGTAGATTCAAAGCAGATGCCAACATATTTCCAGATGGTTCCACCTACAGCTCCACGCTTCTGCATTCAAGGATAAAAGACTACCTAAAGAATCAGAGTGAAAATCCATTATTCAAATATACTAAACTCAAGAGGCAGAGGCAGGCAGAACTCGGTGGGCTTGATGCCCTTCTAGTATACAGAATAAATTCCAGGCCTGGCTACAAAGTGAGACACTGTCTTACATACATACATACATACATACACACATACACACACACACACTGAAGCAATGGCACAGAGAAAAAGATTAACAAAATTAATCTTTAGTATAGCTACCACAATAAAAATACTAATAACAAAGGTTTTACCCCTAGAAGCCTTTCACTGTTCTCTTTCTCAAAGAATGCACCACAATCCATCAAGTTCTAAGACCTCTGCCTTATAAAGGGGTAGTCAATGACATCTTCTCCCTCACCTCTCACATCATAAGCTTAAGTATCTTCCCCTGATAATCTCCTCCCACCTGTAGGCAATTCTAACATTCTCCTTACTGGGCTCTCCCATCTTCTGTCTTCTCTAAATTACATTCTCTCTCAGAATAGAAAGCATCAAGTCCTTTTTGTCTTTGACTACCTAGTGTATGCCTGCCTTCCCTGGTACACAGAAAATTTGATTTTGTGATAGACTATTTTACTTAACTGTGCTGGCTTGACAAACTTGACACAAGCTGAAGTTACCTGAAAGGAGGGAAACTCAATGGAGAAAATGTCTCTACAAGATCCAGCTATTTGGCATTTTCTTAATTAGTGATGGCTAGGGGAGGCACTGGCCCATTGTGGGCAGTGCCATCCTTAGGCTGGTGGTCCCTGCATTCTACAAGAAAGCAGGCTGAGCAAGCCATGATGAGCAATGTAGTTAGCAGCATCCCTCTACGGCCTTTGCATCCGTTTCTGACCCCAGGTTCCTGCCCTGTTTGAGTTCCATTAATGATGTGCTACAGTGTGGAAGTGTAAGCCAAATAAACCTTTCCTCCCCAACTTGCTTTTGGTCATGGTGGTTTATCTCCGCAATAGAAACCTTAACTAGGATAATCACTACACTGTGACCTAGAAGAATGGCTAGTCAACAAATAAAAGTTATATGTGTGGTAAAGGCTACAAATGGATTCATAAACAGTCCTAAAAATAAACTGGCTATTGGGCTCACGTTCCAACATAAGGCATGACTAAAGACATAAATTCTGATAACAGAATTCTGCAGCTTAACTCTGAAACCAAACGTCATATAGTTGACAATCTTGGCCCATTTAATTAGCAGTAGTTCATAAAGTAGCAGTAAATTTTAAAATCCTGTTGTTTGATAAAAACAGGTGAATCTGCAGCTGACCTACCTGATCAGCTTCCTTCAAACCTGACAACCAGCTGGCCTAGCCTCTAGCCTAGTAAGCCCATCCCTATAAATCAACAGCAAATACTCAAATTCCTTCCATTCTCAATGTAATCTTTAAGGCTCTGCTGCTACTCACAGCTTCACATCTGAGCCCTTGCCATTGGTTCACTGAAAAGGTTTGTTGTTTTGTTTTGTTTTTCTGCAAATTCAGGCATTGCATACCCACTTAAGTGCATGACAACTGACAACAAAAAGCAGTCCATTGGGGCCTTTCTAATCTCTAGACTCTACAATTCAGCTTTAGGGATTTGTTCACTTTATGCTTACACCTGGAATTACTTTCCTCAAAATTGTTACTTAACAAAATTTCTACCCACTGTTTAAGAAACATGAAATCTCCTCATGAGACGAATGGTGATAGATAGATGATAAATACATGGGAAATAAATAGATGGAAGCCTAGACAGATGATAAATATAATATAAATAAATAGATATAAAATAGATAACTATATATAAACAGAAAGACAGATAAATATGACTACTTAGCACATATTTGCTGAACTAATGCTCTTTATTCATTACAAGCTAAAGAAATCTTTGCAGCTTCAGTGCGTTGGGAAGCATCAAAAAGAACTGGACTTAAACACTTGAGCTTTAGTTTCTTCATCTGCAAAATATCAATGATAATAGCTCATTGAGCTCATATAACGTAGAGATAATGCTTTGAAATTATATAGTACAGAGAGGAGTCACAGAGGCAGGATTTATGATCAGTGTCACGATTTCATTAAATAGTAAGAATCTGGTAAATGACTAAAATTTCAGGAAAAAGGAAACTTGAAACTCAAAACTCTCAGAGAAATATATATTAAAAATTATGTAGTTATGTAGTTTTTACCTTTTTTCCAACAAAGAATTTCATGAATAAATTAATTCTGGAAATAAAAATGTTGGGTTTTGCTTATTTGAGGTGATCCTTTTTTGTTGGGTGGCTTAGGGTTTATTGTTTGTTTTGTTATGTTTTAGAGACAATAGTTTCACTTTATGGCCCACGCTGACCTAAAATAAACTATGTGTCCCAGCCTGGCCTCAAACTCCTGGAACTCCTCCCTATATCAGGCCCCTGAGAGCTGGAATTACAGGCATGCACCAACTCAAGACAATATACATTTATCATCTTAAACATAACTAAAAATATTTCAGATTAATTAGAAATAATCCCAACTAAGAAGAGTTGGTTTTAATTTTATTGATAGTTATAGATTGGATCTCTTAAAGTAGAATGACTGGACACATGCCTGTAAACCCTGACACTGAAATAGGAAGACAGGGTTAGAGTCAGCCCAGCCTCATAGGGAGACTGGTTTTTTTGTTTTGTTTTGTTTTTCCTGTCAATAGTGATTTATTTTTAGGTGGTGTTCTGGGTAGCCCAGGCTGACCTAGAACTTACTTTATAGCCAAGGGTAATCTTTTTTTTTCTTTTTTTTAAATTTTTTTTGCAATTTATTCATTATATATCCCGGTTGAAGCCCCCCCCAGTTCCGCCCTCCCACCCTCTTCCCTCCTATCCCCTTCCCCTAGTCCACTGAAAGGGGGAGTTTCTACTCTGTCATCTGCCCATAGCTTACCATGGTGAGACTGTTTTAAGACAAAACAAAACAAAGAGAACTGTTTATTAGAAACAATGTAACAGTAATTACAAAAGTCACTCAAATTGCAGGGTTCCTATAAAACAAGACACAAAATATCTATCTGTATAACATTAGCAAATGCTAATACAAAAATGATATCTAAAGCTATCAGACTTGTTAGAACAAGCAAATCTTCAAATCAGAGTTTCACAAAACATTTTTCAATATATTTGCATCTGAGCTGGGGAGTTAGCTCAGTGGTCAAGAGCACTGGCTAGTGTCAAGTAGGACCCTGGCTGGAATCCCAGCACCCATGTGGTGGCCCACAAGCACCTGTAACTCCAGTTCCTGGAGATCCGATGCCCTCTTCCGACTTCAGGGGTCACCAGGCACACACACGATGAACAGACACGTGTGTAGAAAAACACTCAAACACACACACACACACACACACACACTATATATATATATATATATATATATATATATATATCCAATTTTATAGAATTAGCATCAATTAAATGGCCTCTAAACTCATTTTACTAAATTATACAATTCTTCTCATTGCCCAATTTTTGGCTTTTATGGAGGGTGAACCAGTCAGTTACCTTCTGGCACTGGACTGATTAGGACTCTTCCCTGTTTGTAAAAAAAATAAGAAGAAGAAGAAGCTTTATACTTTGAAACTCAGAAAATATACAGACTGCATTTCAAAGCCTTTCCAGTCCCTCTGGGCACTTCCTAAAGACTCATAATCTAATTACAAACCACAAAGCAGCAAGCAGACTGGTCCATCTGCTATCAGCTGACACGAAATCAGTTCTAAACCCCACCGAAATGTAAGATCAGAAAAGGTAAACAAACAGAAGAAAATTCCCACCTAAATAATTCAAACATCAAAAAGCCACAAGACGGTACAGTCTTAACTCCGAAGGAGCAATGAAGCTCACGTGGGAAAGTAATCAATAAAAAACGAGAACGTAAGACAAAGAAAACCCTGAGAAATAGAAACTCAAGCAGAGTCATGCAGAGCTGACCCCAGCCACATCGGGTCAACGCAGGGAAGACAGTATTCTGAGTTTCCAAACCCTCAAAACCCCTCGGATGTGGGTTGCCATCTGAAAGTGGGCGAGAGCCAAAAGGGTGAAGTCGGTATTATTAGCATAGCCAGGGCAGAGTGTTACAGACTGGGCTTACCAACAGCCCAGAGGGGCAACGGGGCTACAGACGGGCAAATTGAGACCTAACGTTTCCCCGCACGCATTTTGTTTGTTTGTTTTAAATGGAAAGAAACACAGGGAAGAGTCGGTGGGATAAGGCAGTCAGGGGTAAAACATCTGGTCAGGAAGGACAGAACAGCTGGCCACTGGAAGGCTTACAGTTCAAAGGGCGAAGGGACGTCGGAAGGTAACCCGCAGGAGGAAGCAGAATCCAGAGAAGTTCCAAAGCCCTCCGGGAACCCAGACCGTTGGCCGCGGGTCTGCACCAAGGGCGGGGGTCCCCAGAACCGGCCATCCGGAGACTACAAACACCAAGCTCCAACCTCCTCCACGCCGCCAGCCTCAGGCCGACCCCTCGGCGACACAGGACTGGATAACTGTGCAGGCGCGCAGGAGTCCCCACAGCAGGACACACTCTGGCTCCAGCAGCGGCGCCGAGCAGCGCGGACGCACCGACGTGCGGGATGAGGCCCTGCGCGGCCACCGTAGCTCCGGACTCCAACGCCTCCGCAGGCCGCGATCCTGCAGGCGTCCGTGTCTGAGGCCCTCAGCTCCCGGGCTGCAAGAGGAGAGCCTAGAGCGGTGCATTTGTGAGTAGCAGCCCAGTGTTAGGATTTGCAGCTGTCCCCTGTAGCTGTAACTACTGGATCTCAGGTGCCACGCAGCGTGAGCGTCTGCGGCCTCGGAACTACAAGGTCCAGCATGCACAGAGCTGTGGGTCCTTACAACCAAACCTACTTGGTTAAAAATACTGTCTAATCCAAGGCAAGCTGCGGTTAGGAGTATTGATTACATCCTGGTGGAGCGTCTAGGGACGTGTGCATTCAGTTTTCACATTCAGATTCTTGTCAAGGATTGAATTACAGGACCTGCCTTTTAAGAAATATGGGAGAAATGCCAAATCACGACAAAATGGAATTCTGCTAATCTGTCGTTTTCAGTGACGCAGGCTGTTGGAGCAGTGCGTAAGAAAGAAGAGTAGAAACTAGTAGGAAAATTAACAAACAAATAACAGTCTCCACTACCCGACAGTTGAGAGAATGAAGGCCTTCTGGAATATAAAATAGGTTCTTCGAATTTTAACTGTGTTTCAGGATCAGAAATGAGTGGCGTTTTGTTTTAAGACAGGATCTCTCAATACTATCGGGGCTGGCCCGGAACTCGTGATCTTTTCTCAACCCCCTGGTGTTGGATTAAGAGATTTGTGCTATGATGCTGGGAAAATTATTTTTACTGTTATGAAAACAGTTGCCTAGAATTACTAGAGTAATTTTATTCACCATTCACATGGGCCACCCAAATAAACAGGTGAGACATTTATTAGCAGAGATAGTAAAGTATCTGCTCCTTTACTTGGATAGTTTGTTTCATATTTTGAAACACAGAACACTCTCTGATGGTTTACACGAGATGACTTACTACAAGCTGTCCTGGGCCTTTTTTATAACTTATAGAATTGTATGAGGGTTCTCTAAAGGAGCTTAACTGATGGAATGAATATAGATTAGGAGGGGATTTATTAGACTGGCGCCCAGGATGTAGCCCAGCTAGTCCAACAATGACTGCCCCACACTGGAAAGGGAGGGACTCCATAGTTAGTCCATGCGGTGGGAGGTCTCAGGAATCCCAATCTGGCACTGGATTCCTGGAAGATTCTTGGAAGTATGTCTTCCATTGAATCCCAAAAAAAGGTGAATTTAGGACTGGCAGCAACAGGATAAATGAACTTGCCAGCTAAAATGAGGGCAAGGGACATAGAACAGTTTCCTTCTATGTCTTTTTATTTGGCCTGCTACCAGAAATCGTGGTCCAAATCTAGGGTGGGTCTTCCTACTTCAAATAAGGTGATTAAGAAAATTCCTCATGGGCTGGAGAGATGGCTCAGAGGTTAAGAGCACTGGTTATTCTTCCAAAGGTCCTGAGTTTAATTCCCAGCAACCACATGGTGGCTCATAACCATTTATAATGAGATCTGGTGCCTTCTTTTGGTGTGTAAGCACACATGCAGGCAGAATCCTGTATAAATAATAATAAATCTTTTTAAGAAAGGAAAGGAGAGGAGGGGAGGGGAGAAGAGGGAAGGAGGAAAGGAAAGGAAGGGAAGGAAGGGAGGGAGGGAGGGAGGAAAGAAAAGAAGGAAGGAGGGAAGGAAGGTCCTCACTAGAGTGCCCAGAAGCCTTAGTCTGAGTTAATTCCAAATGTAGTCAAATTGACCATCAGAATTATCCATCACACTTCTATTACCAGAATGACTGTATTTTAATTTTGACATACTATATTGACAAGCCATGAGAATCAATGCTTGGATTTATATGATAAGTATTCAAAATTATGGCATAATACATGTATACCATGAGCAAGAGCTTTCTGTAGATTTATGGTGAAACAAACTTGAATTGGTTAGAAAAGGAAATGGGAATGTCTTTCATTTTTACAATTTCACACAGGAGTCACAGAGGGACTTTCTGTTCTCTAACACTGGCATGAAATCAGCTACCACACAAACTGCTTTCCAACTCCAGCATGCTGAATTATGCAGTATAAGCAAGTAAATATTTTAAATCTATGATCATGGAAAACAGTCTGCTGCTTTTCATACTTCTGCACCAAACTGGGATTGCAGTGGAAGAGAACATTTCCAGCAGCGATTTGGTGAGAATGCTGATGAACTATAGTTGAGAGAAGTGTGATTCATAGGTGTTTGTAATAAGTAAACACTAGCTTACATCCACTTCATAGCAATATTAAGGAAGCTTTTTAAATATGCTGCATCTCTGGTAGACATAGCTAAAAGCAGTTTCAATGATCAATTGTGTAAATGAATACAAGACAGAGGTTTAAAAGTGCATAATTTATGTAATGGACTACTTTTTAGAGAGTCTTAGAGCTGCAGCACTCAGCAATGCTTTCTCCTATAAATGTGTCTTTGTCTACATATACACAAGAGTTAAAACTGGACTGCTCATTTCAACAGATTGGGGACAAAGCACTATTAGCTCTTCCTGAAGCAGGGATAGTTTTGATAAGTAGGAGATAATTAGGGGACATGTCAAGGGGAAAGGACAGAGATAAAAGCTCCAGCTTTTAGAAAGTAAAAAACATGTATATAACCTTGACCGAATAATCTTTTAAACATTTATTAAACTGCAACCCTTTGTAAGCTGATCAATCTTCTCAGAGGCAAGAATGGCCTTTTGAACCTCTCTGTCCCTAGACTCCAAACACTATACTCTATAGAGACCAACAAGTTCTCAGAGTTTCTTGGCATGCACAGAGATGCTAAGGCTCACAGCATCCTTCTCACTCGTACTATTAACTCTTGGTTTATCTGTGGTTTTGATTGCTGTTGTCTTGTCTTGAGACAGGGTTCCTTATAGCACAAGATGGTCTCCAACTCACAAAGTAGCAGAGAATGACCTTGCTAAACTCCTTATCCTCCTGTCTCTAAATCCCTAGTAGTTTTATTGTAAGGTATTTCATTTGAGCTGGGTGCCTATTTTATTTTGCTTTATCTTTTATATAGGTCTTGCTGAGTTCCTCAGGACTTGAACTTACTCTGTAGCCCAGCCAGGCCTGCTGCTTGCCATCCGCCTGCCTCAGCCTCCCGAGTACTGGGATTACAGGCCTGTGTTACCAGGTCCAACTTTAATATAACATTAGCTTTCTGTTTTGTTTTGGGGAATGTTGTTGGTTTTTTTATTTGTTATTTGAGACAAGGTCTTATTGTGTGGCCAAGGCTGACCTGATACTCACAGAAATCGGCCTGCCTCTGCTCCCAAACGCTTGGATTGAAGGAGTGTGCCACCATACCTGGCTAATATATTATTTCTAATGCCCATGCTTTTTAAAAAAATCTGTAATCCAAGTTATATAACAAAATAATGATTGTAGCCAGAATATTTGATGAATCAGAATGTCACACTTAAGAACCATGAGAAGCAATTTCCTGGAGCAAGGAAGGCTCATTTGATAAAGTGCCTACATGCAGGCATGAGGACCTGAATCCAGCCCCCAGCACCCACGTAAAAGTCAAAAGGGCAGTTCATATCTACTCCTGTGCTGGAGCAGGTAGGAGCAGAGAGGAAACGCCCTGAAGCTTATCTGTCAGCAAACCTCACTAAATTAATGGGCTCAGTGAGAGCCTGCTGTCTCAAAAAATAAGGTGTTTAGCAACTGATGGGGGGGGGAGAAAAAAACAATGTTGACTCTGGCATCCACATCCATGCACACCCATGCATACACACCCACACGAACACATACATGCACAAAGACCCAAAAAATATTCTAACCTCTGCAAAATACATTCTCCTCAGCAAAATAAATCGCATTTAAGTCTTAGCAAATATTTAAAAAGCAATTAATTTTTGTATTGTTTCAGATCATATTTGAATAAAACTAGAAATTAACAGTTTGTTAAACTACGGGAAATATGCAAGTACATGGAGATTGAACAAAAATACTTCTGAATAATTGATGGGTCATTGGATAAATCAATAAGGACAATGAAAAATTTTTGGAGTCAAAGGAAAATGAAAAGACAATTAGGCAAAACTTTTGGGATACAGATAAGGCAGTTCTAGAAAGTCTTACAGTTTTACCTATATTTGAAATCATGAGCCAGGCAGGGTGGTGCACACCTATAATGCCAGCACTTGCTAGGCTGAAGCAGAAGGATCAGGAGATTGCAGCCAGCCTGGGTAAAAGATAAAAGATCCTGTCTCAAAACAGTACGAAGGTGTTCTCAAATAACCTCAGGTTACACCTCAAGGCTCTAGAATAACAAGAAAAGTCCAGGCACAAAATTAGAGGAAAGTGATAAAATCAGGGTTGAAATAAAGTGGGGACAAAAAGGGCAAAAGATTTATGAAAAGGAGGCTGGACAAATGGTTCAGAGGTTAAGAGCACTGGATGCTCTTCCAGAAGTCCTGAGTTCAATTCCCAGCAACCAAAAAGATGGCTGATAACCATCAATAATGAGATCTGGTGCCCTCTCTTTTGGCCTGCAGGCATACATGCAGGCAGAACGCTGTATACATAATAAATAAATAAATCTTTTAAAAAGGGTTATGAAAAGAGGATTTGGTTATCTTAGGAGAAGAATGAACTTAATTAAAATAAATGACATAAATCCATAAAATTAAAAAAAAATGGCTCAGGTCTATAATAAGATTGAATCAAAAACCCCACAAACAAAACTGCAAGATCAAATGTATTTTTAAATATTGTTTCTTTACACTTATTTAAGTGTGTGTGTCATCAGTGTGTGTTTCTGTGTCTGGGTATATGTGTCTGTGTGTGTGTTGTGCTTACATACACGGTCATGGTCATGCCACAGTATACATGTGAAGGTCACAGTTCAATTTGCGGAAATCAATGCTTTCCTTGCACCATGCAGTTCTGGGACAAGCTCAGGTCTCCATGTTTGGCAGCAAGCATCTTTACCTGCTGAGCCGTCTTAACATCCAAGATCAGACAGATTTACGGTTGTGCTCTACTGAACCTTTAAAGAGCTATCTCCAATGCCCATCAAACTATTCTCTAAAATGGAAAGGGAAAAAAATGCTTCTAAACTGTTTCTGTGAGGCCAGAATTACCTTTGAAGAGTTTAAGTTAGCTCGAGTATGGTTAGTCTGAGAATAACTCTGTTTTGAAATAAGGAGCCATCTTGACTAGAAGCTGAATTCAGGTAGCAGGAAATATCACAAACTGTGCACCTGGCAGAAAACAAAGTTAACTCTCCTAGCAACAGCCTTCAGGAAATAATACAGAATAAATGCATCATAGAAAATAGAGACAAACTCCCTGGCAATAATCAATGGGAATTGGTTGATAATCGGGTGGGAAAATTCTCCCCAATGTTTCAGATATGGTTTAGAAAAATAGCCATTGTGATTATATGCCTTAGCCATTGTATTGTGATTGTGTGCCTCAGAAAAGGCCACCCTGCCCTGCTAAATTTCACTCAATTCTGTAACACCAAGACTTATGCCCCACTGCTTGCCACCATGGAAACCCCCTGATCACAGACTGTCCCTTTAAAAATCCTGCTCATTCAGAGCTCGGGGTCCCTCTTCTCTACTGCTGTGTCAGTGAGACTTAGGTCCTGACTTCTTCGATCGCTCTCGTAATAAAGCTCTCTTGCAATTGCATCAAGTCATCTCCTGGTGGTCTCTGAGGGTCCTGCGAACCTGGCATTACACCTTGATACCAAAACCAGAAAGAGAAAAGTTGAGACAGACTTTCCTAATGACAATAAATCTTCAACAAAACACAAGTCAAATTTAAATAAATAAATAAATGCATAAATCATAAAAGTAAATAGTGAAGACTCATACACCGTGATGAAGTTGCTTTTATTCCAGGGATATGAGGACTGTTTAACACCTGCACATCAGTAAATGTAACACAGCACACAAGTGGGACCAAGGGCAAACTACATGATCATCTCAATGGAGAACAGACCTTTGACAAATCTCTGAAAAATCCTCCTGACAAAAGCCCTCAAGAAACTAAAATATGGCTGAGGAGGTGGCTTCCTGGATCAAATACCAGTTCGGAGACTGGAGTTTGGATCTGTAGGGAAAGAAGCCAGACAGAGGTGGTTGACACATGTAATCCCAGCATTCATGAGGGTCTCCAGGGCACACGAGGTAAATAGACTAGTCATGGTGGAAAGTTCTGGGTTCAGTGAAGGACACTGCCAAAATAAATAAAATGAGGAGCTATTGAGACATCAGGGGTCAGCCTCAGACCTCCACACATGAGCACACATGGGCATGTACACTTTCACACACATGCACCCACACAGGTGTAAACATGTATTCACATATGCATACATTCAAAGAAAGAAAGGACCAAACCTCAACATAATAGTTTACATACAACAAAATACTGACTAGGAAACCACTACGTGTTTCTTTTAAAATCAGGAGTGAGAAAAGGGTGTCTACTCTGTCTACTCTTTAGGGCTTCAGTTTTTCACCAGACTAATAAGGAAAGAGAGAGCAATAAAAGGACCACAAATTAGAAAGCAAGAAGTCAAACTATTCCTATTTGTAGAGTATGATTATATATTTAAAACCTTAAAGATTCTTCGGGAAGTGTCTGACTTCCTTTGCTTGTAAACTAGCCTAAGGTATTAAAAAGTACCATGAATTTTTAAAATGTTTATAATAACGTGAAAAAATGCTTTAAGTTGTCAAGAGAAGCAAAACCAGGTTGATGTATAAAACAATCATTTCTTAGTAGATCCAAGCACACACTTTTTTGCCTCTGTTTGTGTTCCTGTCTGTGCTTCAGAGGTATTCGTGAACTGCCATGTATTTAAAATAGATGGATATACTGATTACGGCAAGCAGTCTTCAAAAATGGCCTCCAGCGTTGCTCACTTGCTTGCATTTGTAGTCCTGTGTAATCACCGCCCCTTGATCATGACCTGGGCCTTGTGCTGGTTGCCACGCCCATGACTAGGCTGCATAAAAAACCATGACTTCTATCTTGTTGGCTATCTTTATGAGCTTCTTGGCTCACCTGCTTCCGTGAAGCAAGCTGCTATTGTTGGAGAAACCCTGTAGCAATGAACGGAGGGCGGCTATGGCCAATAGCCAAAGAGAAACCACAACTCTCAGCCCAGGCACCCCAAGGGCCTGAATTGTGGACAGCCAGGTAGCATGAAGGTACAGTCTTCCCACGCCCATGCCTTCAGATGAGAACAAAGGCCTCAGTCTACACTTGGACCAGCCTTGTCAGAAACCAGGAGGCAGAGGCCATGCCCTGATTTCAATAAAACATCATGAAATAATAAATGTTTCTCCAAGTCACAAAGAGTTGAGGGAGTTTGCTATACAGAATACATAATCAACAGTGTGGCTGAAATATTTATTATACTAAAAAGTGCACACACACACATACATACATACATACATACATGCACGCATGCACACACACTTTTATATTTGGGTGCACTCAGTCATAAAGACACCGATTTTGAACCCTAGCTAAGATAAGAGTAAGAGTCTGGCAGTCTAATGAGGAAGTGCTTGCCTGGCATATGTGACTGACACCCGACATTCCATCACACAAAAAAGTAAAAGTAAAATAAGCATTGAAAATTGTCTTACTTTTCTAAAATGTTTTAAAGTGGCTAATTAAAATTTGTGAATATTAAAGTTCAATTTATCTGAGTCATTTTAATTTTCACTAGATAAAAGTATATTTGCCATTGAATTTTAAAATGACCCCCCCACACACACACCTTTCCCCCCTTTTGGTCCCAAGTTTACAAGTTAACTTTTTTTAAAAAAAGATTTATTTATGGCAGGCGATGGTGGCACACGCCTCTGGGGAGGCAGAGGCAGGCAGATCTCTGAGTTTGAGGCTAGCCTGGTCTACAGAGCGAGTTCCAGGACAGCCAGGATTAAACAGAAAAAACAAAAAAACAAAAACAAAAAAAATAAAATAAAAAACTGTCTCAAAAACAGTTTTTTCAAAAACAAACAAGTTTGTTTGTTTATGTTTTGTGTGGACCGGTTTTTTATCTGCATGCATGTCTGTGTACCACCTGAATGCCAAGTGCCTACAGACAGTTGCAAACTACTTAGCCATTTCTTTGGCCCCTAAAATTAACCCATGAATACCTGTATTTCAGCTAGGAATAGGCAAGAGAACTGTAGGCCAAGAATCATCCTGAGGGCGTTCACATATGTGCGCACAAGCCCACACGCATGCGCAAGCTGCATCCGCATACGCCAAAATGTTTAACATCAAGCATGCCAGGGATAGCAACTCACCTGCACCTTGTGTGAGATTGTTAAAATACAAAAGTGGCCCCCATGTCCGCCTGTTATGTCAGGAATGCGAGGGGCAGGTTAAACTTTTCCCAACGGTGTGTGTGGGGGGGGGGATGTTGTTTTGTTTTTGTTTCTGGTTTTTGTTTTGTTTTGTTTTGTTTGAGACAGGACCTCAAGAAGCACAGGCTAGCCTCACAGTCCTTGAAAATGGCCTCGAACTTCTGATCCTCCTGCCTCTCCTTCCCGGGTATTGGGACTACACGCATATACCACCATACCACCCAGTTCATGAGATCCTGGGATCAATTCTAGGAATTCGTTCACACCTGACAAGCACTACATCCATAGCCCACCGATAGTGCTTTAAAGGTTGGTTTGTTAAAAGCTCATTTTGGTGGCTGAAGCAAGAGGCAGTTCTAGAGACAGTGCAGCTCAGTAAGGTGTGCTGCGTGATGGGTATTCCTTCTTAGAAAAATCACCAGTGGGCTAATTACCCTTGTTCCATGTCTCAGAAGTGCCCAACACCAGAGGGTTCAGGGTGCTCTGTGTCTATGTTCTTTCTGGACAAGGTGCTAGGGTTCCTTCCAGCCCAAAAACAGGGTACGCCCTTTGGATAGTATTCTCTATAATGCTGATGCATGTCATGGAGTGGAATGCCCCTGAGGCACCTTTAAGACCCTAGCCACCTGGAACCACCCAGGGTGTGCCAGAAGGACTTTTCTCTTCAGAGTCTGGGAATCCAGAAGCAGAAAACAAACAAACAACAACAACAAAAAAAAACTGTAACAAATAACTGATTTGTAGCCTCCATCTAGCTAATTATTAAAGACAGTGTTGCAGGAATCTGTTTGAAATAAACACTCCCACACCAAAGAGAGGCAAGAGGGGAACATCATGGTGGGCTGGAGCCAGGACAGCTCCTGAAAGGCTTTTGATCTCAGGTCCAGTTCAAATTTTCATTATACTCCAAAACCACAAGGTGGGCGTGCAAGCAAGCAAGGTTTTACAGAAGCGTACGTGACGGTCAGCAGGCTGTGAAGGACAACGACCCATTCTTTCTGTTATTTTTCCAGGCCATTCTGTTACAGGTCGCAAGTGAAGTCGTGCTTGGCAAATATGCCAGAAGTGCTTTAGGTAAATCAATAAATCAGGATCTAAGAATTGGTCTTTTTTAAGTTATTCAACATAAACCAATGAACACAAAATGGTACATAAAAATAGTTGCAGAAATTAAATACCAAAGAAATAAAGCTGCCAATCAACACATGGACTAGTGGACTAAATACAGTTTCCATAAAAAGAGACACAAATATCAAATAACTAGCTGTTTTCTTTCCAAATCCCTTGTCAATGGTGAAATGCAAGGACAATTCATGGAGCGGACCTAACCCCTCGGCTCAGGTGTAGCCCACAGACTCAGTCTCCAAAGTGGGTTCCCTAGTAAGGAAAGCAGGGACTGTCTCTGACATGAACTCAGCAGGCTCTCTGATCACCTCCCCCTTCGGGGCACAGCCTTGCCAGGCCACAGAGGAAGACAACGCAGCCCCATGAGACCTGATAGACCTGAAGGGGAGGCGGACCTCCCCTATCAGTGGACTAGGGGAGGGACATAGGGGGAGAAGAGGGAGGGTGGGTGGGATTGAGAGAGGACGAGGGAGGGTGCCACAGCCAGGATACAAATTGAATAAATTGTAATAAATGATAATGAAAGAAAGAAAGGAAAGAAGGAAAGAAGGAAGGAAGGAAGGAAGGAAGGAAGGAAGGAAGGAAGGAAGGAAGGAAGAAAAAGAAGGAAAGAAAGATCTGACAATAAATGTCAGAGAGAGTGAGGAAAGATGAAATGTATTCACCATTGGCAGGGTGCAAATTAATACAGCCACCACAGAAATCAGAATGGAGGGGCCTCAGAAAATTAAAACTACAACTACCATGTGACCCAGATATGCCACTGCTGGGCATGTGCCTGGAGAAGTCCATCTCCTATCTCAGGGCTACATCAGTGGTTATTACTGCTCTGTCCACTACAGCAAGGACACATTAAATGTCCATCAGCAGATGAATGGGTGATGGAAGCCTGCTACGTTTATAAAACAGAACATTATCCAGCTCCGAAGAGAATAAATGATCCTTTCATCACCGCAGAAAAGGAAACTGAGGCAGGCAGAACAGTTGAGTGAGCACAGCCAGTTTGCTCCACACAGTGAGTTCCAGGCAAGGCAAACCTACCTAGTGAGACACTGTCAAAAATAATAATAATAATAATAAAATAAAACTGGTCTGGCTTAGCAACTAACAGCAATGCTGCTCTCCAGAGGACCTGAGTTTGATTCCTAGAGCCCGCATGGTTCACAAAAATCTGTAATTCCAGGGGATCCAATACCCAATTCTGACCTCCATGGACACCAGGCATGCAAGTGGTATACATACATGCATACAAGTGTGTATTTGTGTGTGTGTGTGTGTGTGTAGCAATGTACATAGGGGGACAGTAAAGCACTTAGGAAGGAGAACAAGAATGGAGACTTTCAGATGATGTGGAAGGACAGAATGCAGCCAGTCATGAATATAGGAGCTGATTGTTTTTCTAGTTTATCTCTGGCAGTTGTAGTTTTAATTTTCTGAGGCCCCTCCATTCTGATTTTCCTTTCAGAGAGCAATTCCCAGGCATGAGATACTTGTTATAAATTGTGACTGATATGTCAATGACACCTTCCTTAATTATGAAGCATAGTGCCACGCTTCGTGGATCACACTTCCCCAGAAATTTTCCTCGGACTCATTTTCTGGAGGACGGCAGGCATAAAACTCATCGGAGTAGACGTATTTCATCCAGTGACCAGGAGGTGGCGACCATGACCTGGTGTTTGATTTTCAGAGACTTCTTAGGATCATATGTTAAACCAATACCTTTTTTTTTTTTCTTTTTCTTTTTTAAGTGGGCTAGACCTGTTTCTGCAGGAATTATGGAATGAGTTAGCCAATATTCTAGTAAGGCTTAACATCCGCAGTAATAAACTCACTTTTAGAAGAATCTCTTCTGTCGAAAGGTCTATATTTTTAGGTTGTTATTTTGTAATAGCTAATAGAATAGATCTAAGACCTTTTTTTTTTTTTTTGCTGCAATCAAGAATTTAAATTATTTCATCTGTCATAAATAAATGAACTGTGTGTTCAGTGCTCAAATTCAGACCCAGGGCCTCACACACATGGCAAATGCTCTCTCACCAGACTGCATGTCCAGCTCTTGGTGTTCTGAGACAGACTCTCACTATGTAGTTCAGGTTGCCCTTGGACTTGCTAGATAGCCCAGGCTGGCCGCAGACTCTTCCTCTTTCATCCTGGCTCAACTCACAAATGCTTCAATTATAGCTGTGTGCCACCATTACTACCTTTTTTATGTTCAGTGGACAATAATTTCTAGTTTTTCTTGTCATTGGATTTCTTTTAACAATAACATTAGATCTGGCTGATTCTGCTTTCCATCTTCCTTTATATCATAGAACTCTGTGATCCCTGATGTGGTGGCGCACACCTTTAGTATCAGTGCTCAAGTGGCTGAGGCAGGTGGATCTCTGTGAGTTCAAGGCCAGCCTGGTCTACAGAGTGAGTCCAGAACAGCCAGGGCTACACTGAGAAACCCTGTTTCAGAAAGCAAAACAAATAAACCAATGAAGCTCTGTGATAATTTACCAATAATAATAATGATGATGAAACACCATGACTAATAGCAACTTGGGGAAGGAAAGGGTTTACTTGGCTTATATATCCTGAATCATAGTCCACCTCGGGACGCCAACGCAGAACCTCAAGCTGGTAGAAACTAATCCAGAGGCCCCGGGGGAGGGGAAGTGCTGCTACTGGTATGCCCATCACGGCTTGCCAGGACCCAGGACCACACTGCCCAGTGTGCTGCACAGTGGCTGCCCCCCCCCCCCCGCCCCATCAATCACTAACTACGAAAATGTCCCACAAACTTCCCTACAGCCAAATCTTGGGACGGCATTCTCTCCATTAAAAGTCACGCCTCTCAGATGACTCCAGCTTGTGCCAAGCTGACACAAAACCAGCATGCACCACCTTCAAAACAAAATGAGAAAACACTACCTCGGTTATCCCAGAGAACCTCTGTTTTCACAGCACTCTGCCTCCATTTCAGGATGCAGTCCTTTGCAGGCTTCATTAGCCCTACTGCTAGCTCCTCAGGTGTGGGAGTCATATACCACTTCCCAAGATATCTGTGGCCATAGCAGGTACAGCCCCATCTACCAATCACACCTACATGAGTTTTGAAAACTTCTAGGACTTGTTTTCTCAGAAGCTCTAAGCCTGTAGGCAGGACTGTCTTTGCAGATGGATCCCCATTCTGGGTCGGTGCACACCTAGAAAGGGGTCTCAGGGCACAAATGTTCGGGTCCTTGTACCCCTTTCACTAGTCTCTGGCTGCAGGCGGCCCTCAGAGAGGTGACAGAGTACTGAGTGAGGTGCCAAGACAATTCACACAGGCAGGCTGGACTCGGAGACAATAGTGCCAAGAGCTGAGGAAACCGTGCCTGCTATGCAAGGTACTGACTGGCTGGCATACTCCTAAATCCACTTCAGACTGGCTTTTGAAGAAGAAAATGAGATCCAAGCAGAAGAAACTAAGCTGGAAAGAAATACCAAAACCAACGTCATTAGAATCTGTCAGTCAAATTCTACCATGTAATTCTTAATTCCATGAGCCAGTAGATTCCATTTTCTGTTTAGACTCTCTGAAGTTGGGTTTCTGTCCCTTGCAACTGAGACTCCTGGTTAGCGACTCGCACTGTCTGAAGAAAACAATAATCACTGTTTCCTGCTTCAAACACTTATCACAATGCTCACGTGATAATTGATTTGTTTATACACCTTCCTAACTAGCCTGTAAAACCCCTTCGAAGATCATACTTTATTCATCCAATTTCACACATCCATGGCGATGCCAAAATAAAGAAGATAATGAGTAAGTGTTCATTGAATAAGAAAATACAAAATTATAAATAGTGCATGGGCATAGACATGGAGCTCACAGAATGCACAAAGTAAGGAAAACACAGCCCAAATGTGACTTTGCAGGGCAGGATTCGTGTTTTCAGACTTCACATTTCTTCTATTAGCCCTATCAAAATCAGTTCATCCTAACATACTCAGATCCTTTTTACGCCCCCTCTCTCTCCCTTTCTCTTTCTGTCAGAGTTCAGAGGTAGAATGAACTTCCCATGACTTTTCTGTTTCTTTTCTTTGGCTTTTCTGTTGTCCTTAAAGCTGACCCTCATGCTGGCCACCACAGTTTCCATTTTCCTTTGTTCATTTTTCACAAGAGGAGAAAGATGCATTTTGGAGCAAGAAGCTGTCTTCCCAGAAGCCCCCAACATATACTATTTTGTGCCTAATTAGTCTAAAATGGTTAATATGGTCAGGAGACGGTAAATTCACTAAATGAGTTGGCAAACTGATGAGTTCAGTGAACCCACTGAGGATACCTCACCAGGACCCACTTCTGGAACTGAGTACAATCCGTGAATAAAATTAGGAAAGGGTGTTTCACAAGTCAACATTTGTGGGGTTGACACAAGGAGGATCAAAAATAGATTCAGGACAGCAAACCTAACATCCATCACAGAGATCAACACTGTAATCGAAGCCAAAAGATTTTGACATAAGCCCAGCAAGAGATGGTCATGCCCTGGGCAAGAGTCAGTGGAGTTCAGAAAAGTGGACAGACTCAAATGGTGCTCAGAAGGTATGTGGACAGTGCTGGATGCTTAGCTGGCAGGAAAGCTTGAAAAGTGAGGACCAATCGCAGACGACTCCAAGATGGGAGTTTTCTCACGTTCTCTAATGTTCTGGTCCTGGGTTTTTCCAGTGTTGACTAAGCTAACCCGAAGAGCTCACTTTGGTTCCTGTGGAGACACTTGGGCTTTGTACTGCTTTTCTCTGCCACACTCCTTCACATGCCACGTTCGTGTCTGCATTCGCTTCTTCACACACTGTGCCAGGAAACAGTGACTCAGCACTAATCATTGGTGAACACGGTCAAGTTGAAATTATTTCAAAGTTGTTTTTGAAGTGTTGGAAACTGGCCCATGTAAAATTATAGACACAACTGAAGTGGCTGCTCTGGGGACAATTCCCCTGTGGCCCTTTTGGATGAGGGATTTTCAGATGTCAGTTTAAACTCCTCATGCCCCTAGTCAGTGTTTCACTCATATGGCATTTGGATGGGGGAGAGGTGTGGCAGGATATTTGAACATACTGTGAACCACGAGATTGTGTTATTTACTGGGAAAAAAAAAACATGTTTCTAGTTGTGGTGTGGCTCAACTAGAAACTCGAACAATCCAAAAGTTTTTGTTTGAATGTTATAAACAGGATTAAATAAAGTCAACCACAGGTCAAGAGGCAGAGCAAGCAACCAGTGGACCGGGCGTGAACATAGGGGAAGAGTGTAGAGATACATGGAGGAAGTCAGAAGGACGGCTAGAGAGCCACACAGAAGTAGAAGGGAGGGACATTCAACGTGAGGGGGTCTCTGAGATGGTGTGGCTAAGGAGAGACACGTTTTGGGACATCAGCTGAAGAGGAAGGCCAGCTGGGTGTTTTCTCTGCCCTTCTGAGCTAGCTTTTACCCCAGCATCTGGCTCCCGAATCTTTTTTTTTTTTTTTTAAGATTTACTTCTTTATTTTATGTGAATGCTCTATCTGCACGTGCACCTGCATGCCAGGTGGGCATCAGATCACATTATAGATGGTTGCAAGCCCCCATCTGGTTGCTGGGAACCAAACTCAGGACCTCTGGAAGGGTAGTCAGTGCTCTTATCCTCTGAGCCATCTCTCCAGCCCCAGCTCCTGAATCTTAATTGGTAAAGTTGAATGACTGAGAGTTTGTTAAAAACAGCAAAGAGGCAGGGTTTCTTTCTCAACATTTTCAGTTTGTCGCTGAGGGAAGGAAATCACAGGCTGGGGGATAGGTCAGTGACAGAACACTAGTCCAGCAAGTCTAAGGCCCCGAGTTCAGTTTCCAGCATCAGTACATGCTCGCACAAATCCACGATCAAGGCAGCTCAAATCCCAGCATGAACAGGAAGGGGCCCACCCCAGTCTGAGGAGCTCTGGTACATGATGCCTTCTCGGGGAGGGTAAATTTCCTTCAAGGTGGCAGACACACACACACACACACAGAGGATAACCTTGTTCCAGTAAGTTGCCCTATACCCACACACATGAGGTGGGAGGAACAGTGGGAGGGGTTAGGAGAGAAATTGGAGGGCAGAGAACATGGGGAGGTGAAATTCTAAAGCAAACAAAAACGTCCTCAGAGGAAGACACAAGGACATACAGTACATGGAAAGGAGCCAGGTCTGGGGAATGTTGATAATACATGTAATTTCTTTTTTTTTTTAAGATTTATTTATTTATTTTACATATATGAGTATCAGATCCCAGTATAGATGGTTGTGAGCCACCATGTGGTGGGTGGGAATTGAAATCAGGACCTCTGGAAGAGCAGACAGTCCTCTTAACCACTGAGCCATCTCTCCAGCCCGAGTACCGGCATCATTAGCAAGGTCTGTTGCTAACCTTCCTATAATGCAATCGTGTCCACAAAAGCTGAGCTCTCAGGTGCCTGGCACGTGACCTTCAGACTCCAGCTTATTGCTGAGCCTCGACTCAAAGGCACAACGGCAGGGACCAGCTTCACCTGCCCACACGAAACAGTTTAAAACCAAAGGATGAGGAACAACGGTTCTCAGACGCTGATCATGGACGCATGAAAAACAGCAGTCGCTGAGGCCGAGAAAACAACACGTGAGCCCCGTGACCACCTCATTTCACTGCCTAGAGGGAGTTCTCTACTGTGCCTCAGGAACTGGGGATCCAGGTAGAACCTCACGTTTTTGCTGAGCTCAGGATTTGGAGAGACTAAGGCAGCAAGAATCAGAGCAGGCACGTTACACAGATGAGTCCCCTTCATTGCTTGGGGAAGTCAAGAGTCAATGTGTGTGTGTGTGTGTGTGTGTGTGTGTGTGTGTGTGTGTGTGTGTAAAATGTTGTGCCTAGATCACGAGACCCCAAAAGACCTCCAGGAGTCGAGTCCATTGCAAAATACATAAGGATCTTTTTATTACAAGCCATAGCTCAGGCTCATATTCTCACCACCAGAGCCGTTGAGAGCAAAGAGCCTCGTGCTCAGGTTAGGTGGTTGATTTAAAGAGTCTGGTCTCTCCAAGTGCACCCAAGGCAGGGGGATTCCTGCCTGGCAAATATCTATTGGTTGAAACACAAAAGGGGGTGTTGCATTTTGAATTGATTGGCTATAGGAAGGCCCCAAACTGATTAATGGCCTGGCTTCCCTTGTTTGGCTGTCCTAGGGGAGAGGGGCAATATGGGCTGGTTTCCTAGAGATACAGTTGTATCTCTAGTGGGCAGGAAAAGAATGCAGTAAGGCTGGTTCCTCCCTGCAGGTGGCTGGACATGTCTCCACCTAGTTGGCCTTTATTCAGTCTTGCACTTTAAACTTTGAACCAATACCTCAAAAAACTAATTTTTAATTTTTTGGTCTCTCAGTGTGTGTATGTGTGTGTAGCCCATAGACCCAGTCTCCAAGTGGGTTACCTAATAAGGGGAGCAGGGGTTGTCTCTGGCATGAACTCTGTGGCTAGCATTTTGATCACTTCCCCCTGAGGGGTGCAGCCTTGCCAGGCCACAGAGGAAGACAATGCAGCCAGTCCGGATGAGACCTGATAGACTAGGGTCACATGGAAGGGGAGGAGGACCTCCCCTCTCAGTGGACTTGGAGAGGGGCATGGGAGGAGAAGAGGGAGGGAGGGTGGGATTGAAGGAGGCAAGGAAGGGGCCAGAGCTGGAATACAAAGTGAATAAATTGTAATAAATAATAAATAAAATAAAATAAAAATTAAACTGGAAACATGAGGATAAAAAAAAGATTTTTCTGCATAAGTTATGATGACATTCATTCTACAAAATACTATATAACAACTAATAGTATATTTTAATGTCTCACTTGTTGACACAGAAATATGCTCATTAATACTGAAGTTTTTTAAAGGTTACAAAGCAGTTTGTGCAGAATTTTAAATAAAAATAGAACAAATATTATAATGTCTGGAAAGGTATGTCTCAAAAAATCTCCGTAATTCTCCATTTTATGAGACAGACTTGCAGGGGTGTGTGTGTGTGTGTTTGTGTGTCTGAATGTGCATGTGTCTGTCTGTGGGTGTCTAAGTGTACTCCAATCTCCACATTTTTTAAAAAAACAGAGTAAACTACTACATCTACATTCAGCTGAATGATTCGTTTATTACTCAGATAAAACTATTTCCTCAGTCCTTAGATCTCTAATCAGTATCATTTATTACATTAGGATAACTGTATACACTGACCAATAATAACCACTAAGCTTTCCCACTAATAGCCTCAGAGAGAAATGTTGCATAATTAAATGATAAGCCTGATAAAATAGGAGCAGAGAGGTCTTACACATTCACTAAAACACATCAGAGTGGCTTTCCCAGTGTCTGGCTGATCCAACGCTTTGGCAAACACTGACAGTGACCTATGTCCGGAGGGAAAGACCACATGTCACGTCTAACAATTTAATGTCCCAGATTTACCAGAATAGACCTGATTTCTTTCTCTCTTTGTTTTTCCATAGCTCAGGTCATTCCTTTGTTGGCGTTTGATTTCATGCCCTGATTTTTTTCTTCCCCTGTAAATAAACTAGTATATTTGGATAAAAGATCGGAGGCTAGATTACAAATTATACTTTTAAAAGAATTTTTAGATTCATTTTATGAGTGTTTTAGCTGCATGCATCTAAGTGCCCCATGCGCATTCCTGGTGTATTCTGATCCTCAGAGTTGAGACCCAACAGCTGCTACCCAGTGAAGAAGGCAGTCAACCCTCTAGCTGTTGTCCAAAGCTCTCTCCAGGTTTGCTCCAGCTCAGATCCCCCACCAGATCCATATCCAGCAGGGTCTGGCCTCTGCTCCTCTTTCTAGCCGTGTACTTCACAGTGTCGTGATCTGATAAAATTTATTCTCTCCACTTTGACACTTGGCCCTGAATCTGACCTCTCCTAACCCCGTGCAAGGCTAGAAAAGGGGACATTATTCTGCTGATCAGATTTGCTTTGAGACATTCTTCACAGTATGGAAAAACACAGTGTGCTCCTCACAGTATATGGAAAAACAGCATAGGACGGAAAGGTGTCAGAGCCCCTGGAACTGGAGTTAGAGACAAGCGTGAGCTGCCACGTGGGTGCTGAAAACTGAACCCAGTTCCTTTGCAGGGGCGATGAGTGTTCTTAACCACTAAGCCCTCAAATTATAATTTTTACTTAAAAAAAAAAGTGGCCACCAAATCAAGAGGGCTGGAACCACTGATGCTGAAATAGGGTGATTTCATGCTGGTAGGCACAGCAGACTTACAAGAGATACGAATGTTTTAGATGTTAAAAATCTAGCTGAGGGTCTGGAAGATGGCTCTGTGGGGTAAGAGCATGTGCTGCTGCTGCTGAGGACAGGAGTTGCTTTCCAGCACCCACATCAGGTGGCTCACAACCTCCTGAACTGCAGACGCGTGGAATGCAAAGTTTTCTGGCCTCCAGGAACACCCTTATACATGTAAGTGTACACACAAACACATAAACAAAAATAAAATGAGTATTTTCTTTAAAATCCATTCGGACCTAGGCATAGTGACATGTGTGCATCTTTAATTCCAGTATTCTAGAGGCAGAGGCAGGAGGATCTCTTGAGTTTCAGCCCAGACTGGTTGACATTGAGAGTTCTAGAGCAGCTGGGGCTACAAAGTGAGAGTCTGTGTACTTAAAGCTCAGCAGACAAAGGGGCAGGGAGAAGCTGAGGGAGGGAGGGTGAGATTGGGAGGGAATCAGGGAGTGGGATACAGCTGTGATACAGAGTTAATAAAATGTAACTTAAAAAAAAAAAAGCTCAGCAGCCACTAGAAACCGCAATGCCGAATTCTCGGTCTGAATCATAAATAGGCAACTCTAGTTTATAATAACCTCTTAGATATCATGTAAGGAACTCGACAAAAGGATCTTGAAGGCTCCCAAAATGAAGACATAAGGAGATGTGGACGCTAATTACTCTGGGTGGGCCAGACTATGCCACATACGTGTGTCTGAATATCACACTGGACCCCACTGACACACAAACTTTCTTCGTGTTAATAAAAAATAAACCAATACTATGTAAGTTAAAAATAAAATAGAAAACTGAGCTGTTCTGCATAAAAAGTAAAAGAAAAGCAGAAGTCTCACAACATTCGGCTTGTTATTCTTGCTTTTATTTATTGCAGGAAAATTAGACTAAGAAAAAGTGAAAGTTACTAACAGTTTTCCAGTTTTGTTGTTTTTTTGTTTTTGTTTTTTTTAAGCATCTAGTGGGAAGGCTGGTATGTTGGACACACATGTAATTCAACACTTGATAAATGAGTTCTCAGTCAGCCTGGACTATATAAAAATGCCCTTTCTCCAACCTCACCCCTGGAAAAAAAAAAAATCAATCTCAGTATGCTATACCTCTCCATATACCGTGAGGAGCACACTGTGTTTTTCCATACTGTGAAGAATGTCTCAAAGCAAATCTGATCAGCAGAAAAACGGTCCCTTTTCTAGCCTTGCATGGAGTTAGGAGAGGTCAGATTCAGGGCCAAGCATCAAAGTGGAGATAATAAATTTTATCAGATCACGACACTGTGAAGTACACGGCTAGAAAGAGGAGCAGAGGCCAGACCCTGCTGGATATGGATCTGGTGGAGGATCTGAGCTGGAGCAAACCTGGAGAGAGCTTTGGACAACAGCTAGAGGGCTGACTGCCTTCTTCACTGGGCAGCAGGTGTTGGTTCTCAACCCTAAGGATCAGAATACTTCAAAGAGTCAGACTTACTAATAATTACATTTGTGCATTTTGTTAAGCTTATGAGAACAGTCTTTTTTAAAGTTTTATCATATGACTTATTAAAATTATTTTATTATCTGAAATTTCTTTCTTTCTGCCTTTCTTTTCTTTTCTTTTTTTTTTTTTTGGATTTTTCAAGACAGGGTTTTTCTGTGTAGCCCTGGCTTTCCTGGACTCCCTCTGTACATCAGGCTGACCTTGAACTCAGAGATCCACCTGCTTCTACTCTCAGGGCTGAGATTAAAGGTATGCACTGCTGCTGTCCTGCATTACTTGCATTGTTTTTTATTTATAATGTTGACCTTTGGGCTATTGTTAATTCATTAGGCAAGAATAAAACCACAACCACAACTCTTGAGCCACATATGAAGTAAGCTTTATTAAATACTGACCAGGATGATGGCCTTTGCCCAGGTCCATACCCAGAATTCCCAGATTATGGCACCAAATTATATTAGTCCAGGGTTTATAAAGGCAAAACCCACAGGCTGTGTATTTCCCACCTTTGTCCAATCAGGGAAAATATACATTCTGATGTACTTTTTGCCTATGTGTGATCAAGCAGTTGGGACAGTTGGGGCAACCAAACTTGTTTACATAAGTAAAAACACATGGCTTGGTATCCTACATGAGCAATATCCCCCAGCATTCCAGGAAGTTGTCTGTCCATGGGTAAATGGAGCTTACAGGTTAGAGGCATTTTTTGTTTTATAGATCCCTTAAGCACAGTCATTTAAAATTTAAAACCTAACTTTAGCCATCACATCCTCCAATCCTTGAGTTGTATCCTGAGCCAAATCCTTGACTGTATGGTGTGTACCTGTTTATATTGGGATCTAACAACCATCATGGCACTCAGACAGGAATTTATGTACCTAGTTAAGGCATTAATGATACAAGGGCCAAGAGTAATTAACAGAAATAAAGGAGCCAAAGGCCCTGTGATGGCTGACATCAGAGTTACTACTTCGGAAGAGAACAAAAATGAGAATGGGAACCAGACCAGTCATTTGTCATTTTGTTGTTTATTTTTGTTTATTTATTTATTTTGAGATAGGATTTCTCTATGTAACAGTCTTGACTGTCCTGGAACATGCTTTGTAGACCAAGCTGGCTTCAAACTCATGTAGATCTGCCTGCCTCTGCCTCCTGAATGCTGGGACTAAAGTCATGTCCCACCATGCCCAGCTAACAATTTTCTCTTAAAGCCATCCAATAACCTTCTTGTTTTACATAGGCCAGGTTGAGTGCTCTACCATATTGTAGAACTACTTCAGCTGATGAGTCTATCTGTTCATAGATCCTGATCTATTTGGTTTTAGCAGGTACCTTTCCTGGTATGCCAACAGACTGTATAGGTAGCTATTTTGTGTCCCCTTTGCCAGGGAGTTTCCTTTGGACCTAATAGTCCAGCTTTTTGTTGAGGTTAAGGGACAACATATTCTCTTCTGTAACTATTTTCTGATGAAATTAGAACATCAATACCAGGCTTAGGAAGGCCGGAATGCTAGTCAAAGGCAGGGAGGCCATCCAGGCAGTGAGGTGTTCATCAGAAGCGTTTAGTTCACTGACCTAGCCAAAGAGACAGGGAGCAACCACACTGGCTGGACTGGTTCCCACAAGCTGTCATCAAATTCAGGGATCACAGCAATTAGGAGTAGTTTGTAGTCTGCAGCTGATTTCTGGATGGTAAATCTGTCGGCCAAGTGGAAATCTGCTGGGGGAGATAGAGACTAGAGATAGAAGTTAAAGTTCAGAGCTGGGTGCAGTGGTACACGCCTGTAACGCCAGCACTCTGGGAGGCAGGGGCAGGTGGATCTCTGTGAGTTTGAGGCTAGCCTGGTCTACAAAGTGAGTCCAGGATAGCCAAGGCTACACAGAGAAACCCTGTCAAAAAAAAAAAAAACATAAAAAGAAGAGGAGGAAGATGAGGAGGAGGAGAAAGAAGAAGTTGTTAAAGTTCAGGAATTTAAAGGGAAAAATCCTATATTCCAGGCCCATAATCCTGGTAGTTGAGGTAGGAGAAGAATCCCAAGACCAGGAGAGAAAGAGATCCCACCCTTAGGAATAGATAGATAGGGAGACTTAGGCATTTGATTAATAGGATTACATACCTCAAGTCTGTTGACCTCTGAGAAATGAATCCAAGTCCTATGACTTTCTTGACTCCTTGAAGCTTACATGATTTTTTTTTTAGTTTATAAAAAGATATGAGTTTTAGATATATTAGAATTACCACTGCTTATAACCTGTACTGAGATCCACATCGTAGAAAAAAAAAAAAAAACAAAAAAAACAAAAAACATCTAACAGGTATCTGTAAAACAGCTGGAGTAGACGCAGGCCTTTGAGTCATAGCAAAAGCTATGGCTATGGGTTAAAAGCAAGAATATACTTCTGTTTTTCCAGAAGGCTGGATATATAGACTGCACAGAGGTGGTTTTAGCATGATGAGAAGTACCTTTAAATCCATACTCAGATGACAACCAAAGGAAATTTAAAATCTTGAGCTTGTAAGAGGATATTGGCAGTGCTTTACCAGCTTATCAGAGCTTCATTGATCAATGTTAAAACTCCGAACAACAGCATGGTGGGAAGAAAAATCTGAAACATTTTTCATTCTAGATCTTTTCTTATCCCTTTACTACTTGAATTCACACACCTTAAATCACTTTCTTAGACCTCCAGAAATTATGTAAGCTTTTACATCCTCAGAAATTACTTTCTTAGACCCTCATAACTAGCATAAACTTTCAACCTTTTCTTTTTATCTAATCATTTCCCATAAGACAGGAGCGATTGATTACTGAGAGCAAAGCAAGTTCCTTTAAATAAAAAAAAAAAGTTACACCTGAAACCTGTTTACCGTTTAATTTGGAGCCTCTTAGCAAGGAAAACCTGTCTGCCTTTTTCAGCAAGAGACCTGGTAGTTCTAAAAAAGAGCAAGACCTAAGTTTTACATATGAAATAAACTAACAAGGTAACTGCCGCCAGGGAGAGAAGCTAGGTGCTTGTGGCTGCCAAGCTGCCAAAGCTACAATTAGCCATCAACACCATCAGCGATCTGAAAGGGTAAATTATGAAAATATAAACAAAATGGTGTCTGTAGCAATTAAAATGTCAGAGACTCACCCGCCACCTAGACAGTTACCTTAGGCTCCCGTAGTCTTGAAGGCTTTGTTAGGGGCAGCGGTCAGTTTTCAGCTGTCACACAGGACAGAATGAAATCTTCAGCTGCTGCACAGGGCAGCAGCAGCCTTTGGCTTCCAGACCTAGAAGGTCTGACCAATTTTCCTGTGGATGAGGAACTTGGGAATATTGGCCTAACTTGACCTAGGCGGAGTAGGGCAGTCCACCCAGCAGTGTCTGTAGTTTGTGCAGGGCAGCAGGGAAGACATTGGGGCAGTTTTCCCCAGTGGTTAGCGTTATCACAATCCAAGTCCGTACCCCAACTGTCTTCTTTGGAAACCTTAGGGTCGCTAGTAGGAGTTGGCATTTCTGTCTATCGCAGGAATCTTTTTGCGTTAAATGTTTTAAATGCCATATTCAGCAGTTATCTGAAGAGTTTGAGGACCAATATACCTGATTTTAAATAATTTTTACTTGTTTTTAGTTTTTTGCTTTATGCTTAATCTTGAAAGTATATTGAGGAGTCTAAATAAAACTTACTCCTGCAATTAATTACGTTAGTATTTAGAATGACTACAAGTATAGTTCTGACCTCACTAAAGAATTTGATCATTTACAAGGTGACTCTTGAATGTCTTAATCATCTTTACTGGTTTCCAATAAGTTAGTAGCTTTTATAAGATTAGAATTTGCATTTTTATCCCTGTTAGGTTTAGTCTTTAAAAAGAAGGAAAAAAAAAAAAAACAATTTCTGAATTGAAGCTCTTCCAGCATAAAAATGAAACCTTAAATCATAAATGCAGTCCGTACAGGGACTGGCAACTTTACTTTCCTGGTCCTCACATAGGCCACGACTACAGAATTCAACAGTTCCTTGTATGATTCGGTTTATCAAAATAGGTGACGCTTAACAAAGTCAGCATATGCAACAAGGCCAGAAATCCACCCTTAAGTCAGTCCTTGTTAGCCTGAATAGACCTGGGGTAAGGAGAGATGTCCTAGGGCTCTTTGCCAGGCCGCTTAGGTCATTGTCACACTGCATCGTAAGATACAAATACCCCGGTTTTGTTGTTCAGTGGTTGTGGCACTAACTTTTTAGCCTTTATTTATTTTAAGATTACTTTTTTTTGTTTTGTTTTGTTTGGTTTTGTTTTGTTTGGTTTGGTTTGGTTTGGTTTGGTTTGGTTTGGTTTTTTGGTTTTTTTGAGACAGGGTTTCTCTGTGTAACAGCCCTGGCTGTCCTGGACTTGCGCTGTAGACCAGGGTGGCCTTGAGCTCACGGAGATCCGACTGCCTCTGTCCCCCATGCCCTAACACTAGGACTAAAGGTGTGCGCCACATGTCTGGCTAAGATTACATATTAATAAAGACATCATACTATACAACATCTTACAAACATGTATGTCCAAAAGCCTTATAACTTAAAATATTTAAGGAAAATATGCAGGTTTTTTTTTAACTTGAATTTTTTTAAACTCCAAAATTTCTTTTTAAAGAAGTTTAAACTCTCTCAACCATGGGCTACTATAAGATCAAAAACAAAGTCCCCTTCCTTACTTTAAGAGGGAAGAAAATGGGTACAAAAACAGTCTGAGCAAGGCAAAACAAAACTCCAAGAGGGCAAACAGTTCAATATTCAACCTGGGATGTGCTCCCAACCCTCCGGGCTTCCCCCAAGGGGCTCTGGTCAGCCATCCAGCCCCACCCCTGGCATGGCTCACAGCCGTCTCCTAGACTCCAGCCGGCCCCGCTTCATTGTGACTGTCGCTCTTAGCAGCTATCGTATGTTACTGGCTTCTCCAAAACTGCCGGATCTCTCTCCCGGGCTGTCTTTAGGACCTCCGGCCCCGCCACACAGTGCCAGGCCTCGGCTGCTCCCCGTGACCACCTGGGCATCGGTTTTAATAGTTCAGCTACCAGCACGAGGTACACTCTGGTCTATGAGCACATGGAGTGCTGCATAAAACCTTACTAAACAAGCATTGTTTTTCAGTCCTGTCTTTTACACATCTTGTTTCCAAGATTTTGTTTTCAGTTCAAGAATTATCATACAAAAATCCACCCTGATCCAAAATATCTTGGAGGCCGGCTGTTGCCGCCTTGGTTGGTTTAGACCGTGTAGTCACCATTCATTAATATGGCGGTGAAATCACATGGCATCCTCGCCCTCCAACCCTAGCAAAGACAGCTTCCATCCATGTAGCTGCCTCCATCCTGACAGAAGACAGCAGCTAAGATGGCAGCAAGCCACACGACTCTCTTAAGATTACCTACATACAGATGTTTAACTATTGACCCTGTGTTACGAGTTCTAAGTTAACCTTTTAATTACAGATCTTTAACCACACCCAATAAAGTTACAAATCTTGAGGTACAGAAAGTTCACAAACATAGTCTTACAAACATGGAGATGAGGTTTATATCTTAGCAAAGGTTTTAGGCAGTTCAATGAAACCAATTATCTATTTTTTTTTTTTTTGATGTCCTGCTTTGCTCTCTTATGCCTGTCACAAAACCAAGTGGCCTGCCCGCCACAGGACAGTTGGAGATTAAACGAGCATGCTTGGGTCTAGAGCAGGGAAAGCCATAACTCAGCTCCAGAGCCAGCTTTTTCCATAAAGTACAACAGCATGTAACAACTTTGATATTATCCATACCCCTCCCCCCAAAAACATTTGAATCCCCACTAAACTGAATGCAGTGGCCAGAAAGCTCAAAGATGAGAAATGGTGAGCCCTGACTGTCCTTTGGCAAGTGGTATCATGGCTAGCAGCTGGTAGCAGCAGAGACACCATGAACAAAATCAATAAACACACAAAGCTCACACACTCAGGGGAGACCAGTCAGAAACAAAACACGCAGTGGCCACATTCAATTTAGCCTGACCCGTTTCTGTCTTGGCTCTCACGTTGGCACGCTAAAAGACACAGACCCGTCTGGCACACACAAAACAGATACACACAAAATGTTACAACACTTAACTAGGTTTGACTGGTTTCTGTCTCGGCTCCCAGCATCCAAACAACCCGAACCAGGCAGTTGGGCAGACGTCTCCCTTTTTGCCCTGGCTGAGAGAAGGTTGGATCCCATGTATCCCTCCTCATCTCAACCAGAGCAGATGCCACAGAAAATTACTATAACTCGCCAGGGAGGCCTCCCTGGATGCTTACTGCTTTTCTCAGCGTGGCAGCTCCGGAGCCTGCAAAGCCTGCAAAGCCCAAAGCTCCGGAGATGGCCCTTCAGCCCGGGAGTCCCAGATGTTAAATTGTTGGGTCAAAAAACGTTTTCCAACCTGTTCACTATTCAAAGCATTTCTGAAGCAGCATCCTTCATCCTTTCTGCCCCACGGTGTTGGCTTTTTTTTTTTTTTAAGATTGCCATACACACCAGAAGAGGGCACCCACCACGTGGTTAACTGAGAATTGAACTCAGGACCTTGGGAAGAACAACCAGTGTTCTTAACCTCTGAGCCATCTCTCAGCCCATTAGCTGTTCTTTTCTCTAGAGTCCTTACTGGACCTTCTAGGCTGGGCTCAGTGACCTACTTGTGTTCTCAACGCTGCTAGAAAAGAATATCATTCCCAGTGTCACACAAGGAGACACGCCAAAGCAAAAGTAATTTACTTTTTCAAGGTTTAGACAGGTCCTAAGCTGGGCAAGCGAGCATACCACACCAGGGGAGGAAATTCAATTTAGCTTCTATTCTCTAACACTGACTGTGTCTCATCCCGTTGGTGGGAACTAGAACTCACAATCTGACGAGATGGGCTAATTCATAGTCCCTGCAAAGACAAGTGTGTGACAGGGTCAATTCCCAGGAACGGCTGGCACTCAGGGGTGGGGCAAAGCTATACCTCGGAGATAGGAAAAGTTTCTGGGAGCTGGCCCTGGGCAGACAAACAATCTCTGACTTAAGAAAAAAGAAAAGTTTTTCTCAGCACCCTTCCTGACCCTTTTCCTCTTTCTGCTTGACACCTTTGTGTTGAAACGATGTTTAACATAGCCTGCCTCTATAAGCCTCTCTATGGAAACCCTCCATAAGCCCCACACCAGAGACTGTGTTTTCTTAGCCTTTGTCCACAGCCTCCTCAAGTCTGTATCCTTTTTGTTACAGGTATTGTTACCAGACTCAGGGAGTACAGCCTGTTTTCAACAAGCCACGGTCAGCCACCTGTCTTCAATAAGCTGGTTAAAAAAGTCAAATTAATAATGAAATACGGGGGGAGGGAAGATATGTTCAGTGTGGCCACTCTGAGAAGAGGGGTACAGCCATCCAGTGATTCCCCCAAGTCTGTCATTGAGGATCCTGACAAAAAGGTAAGGTTTAAACCAGAAAGCAAGAAATGTACACACCTAAGCAGTCAGGCATGGGACGAATTGTAACTCTTCCTACAGAAGATACATTTCTCCTCTGGAAGGCCTCGGGGCTTCAGCCTTTCCTCTCCCAGCATACCTGCTAATTTCTTGGAGTCCTTTCTTCCAATAGTCCATAGCCATAGCACAGAACACGGTGTTTCTTTAGAAATACTCATTCCTGCCAGACAGATTGGTCATCCCTCGATGCAGCGGTCGGTTTCCGCACAGCATTCTTTTGTTCTCTGAAGATGTCTTGGGGAAAATAAGAATGCTGATTGCCTTTTACATTTTAAAAAACACTTAATACGTTTGAGGTTGTAAATGTCAAATAATTATAATCTTCTGCTTTGATTTTACTGGTTTATTGAGTCCCTTGCTGCTTTTCTACTGCCCCCTTCGTTTTTTTTGGTCTTGTTTTGTTGTTCTCTGAGCTATCTACATTTCACATTATTCTATTATTCTTTATCACAGTGGATCGCCATCTGGAATGACTTTTGAAAATCATTTCGATATTTAGTATGTGTGTATGCTGTGTGCATGCCATGGTGTTTTCTTAAGTAGAGCACACAAATATTGTGTTTTCTTAAGCAGAGCACAGTTTTTCCTTTTCTGCTCCTAAATTTTATGACTCACAAGCAACATTTTTTTCCATGGCATTTGTAGTTTTTGTCGGCCCTTGTCCTTCCTAAAGTACCTTCTGTACCTGCTTTCATTTGAAATGTTGTCAGTTTCCTTCTATTTGCTTATTTAATGTGTATGTGTGTTTGCAGGCCTGGTGCCAGTGGAGACCAGAAGGGGAGGTCAGGTCCCCTAGATCTATGGTTATGGATGGCTGTAAAACCATCACATAGGTAAAAATCGAACCTCGTTCCGGTTGTTATTAAACAAAAATCCCAGTTGCTCTATTTTACCAATAAAGACTCAGGAGCCAGATGCTGGGGTGAAAACCTGTGAGTTCAGAGATGCAGAGAAAGCACTAGCTGACCTTCCCACTCAGCTGAATTCCCAGAAGGAAAAAGCCTTTCTACTCCTTGTAAATGGAACTTTTATTCACCTGTTTCAGTGGTTGTCTGGGAGGCTTAAACTGCCTCCTGCTAACCTAGGCCTAATCCTGAAAGCTTCTAGCCTCCATACAACCTAACTAAGGCCTGGAATGTTTTCAGCCTCTGAGACTCAGTGCTGAATAAGCTCACCCTTTCTGTTCTTACTAAGCTCTGGGCTGGCTGGTTCAACTCAGCTGTTCTGGCTCAAACTCCTCTCCCAGCTGACTGATTCAGTTTGACTAATTCTCTCTGAATTGTTCTGCTTGACCTCAAACTAACTCCAGCATTCTGCTCTAATCTCCTGACTCCTTCTCCTTTTCTGGCTCATTTGGTCTTCACCTGAGTCTAGCTTGTTATCTCTCTGCAACCCATCTCTTTATTACTGTCCCAGTAAAAAGATATATACATACACATATATGATATATATAATATCGTGGAAGATATTAAAATGACTAAAAGTGCTTCTCACGTAACTTGAAGAAGTTTCAGAGCCTTTCTTTGTTTGCTTCCTTACATTGTAGAGCACATTTTTTTTTTAATTTATTCCTGAGAAAGGACACGTCTTCTCTACAATTTTAAGAACCCAAACATCTGTAATATTTGTGTTTTGCCCTCAGTTTGGATGGAAGTTTTATGGAAGTCTAAGTAGAAACCCTTTTCCATGAAATTTTGAAGATATTTCTCCATTGTGCCTTTACTAGAACAAGCAAGAAGTTCTTCGTAGTATTATATTTTGTTTTGTACTGTTCTTTCTTTCTTTTTAGAAACATTGAAGAACTCCTTTGTCTTTATGTAAAAAAAAAAAAAAATAGGGCTGAAGAGATAGCTCGGAGGTTAAGAGCACTGGCTGTTCTACCAAAGGTCCTGAGTTCAATTCCCAGCAACCACATGGTGGCTCACAGCCATCTATAATCCTGTGCCCTTTTCTGGCATGTAGGTATATGTGCAGGCAGAATAATGTATAAATAATAAATAAATATTTAAAAAAATAATCTTGGTGAGTCACAACACACAAACATTTTAAAAAAAATAGAATGTGTGCACCAGAACACAAAACAGGTTAACAGGCCAAGATGGCCTCTGTCTGTCATACCTGAGAAAGTGGTGTTTCTGTTTCATCCCAGTGTTAGGAAACGACTTCACACCAAACACAATTGGCTAACTGGCACAAAGAGACAGAGCAAGGTCCTGGGAATATGGGCCCTTTGGGGCTGACTGCCTTTTGGGAACAGAGAACTCCTGGAAAGAAGCGGAGTCCGCTGAGGCCAATTGACTCATTGGAGCTGACACTGTGGGGAGATCGGAATTTTGGAGGTCCAAAGGTTAGTGACCTTATCTTGAGTTCTAGTCCAGAGCAGCCATTTCTTGCTCACCACTGTATCAGACCTAACATCCGGTAGCTCATAGATTCCTTTCGGAATCTATTAACTTAGCTGCCACTAGCTTCCACCAACACAAAAGCTAAGAGAGCATCGAGGCTTATAGGAAGGTTTCTCCCATCTCACTGTACCTGCCTCTCTGTTCACAACAGTCTATACTGGGATCTGATGCCCTCTTCTGGCATGCAGGTGTACATGCAGCTAGAGCTCTCATATGTGTGAAATACATAAATCTATCTTTAAAAAATAATTTAAGATATATGAATAATAGAAAATGTTTCATATTTCTTTTCTTTCTTCTATGCGATTATGTTTTGAAGACTCATTAGTACTTGATCTTAATTAAAATTAACAGTTTAGAAGGACTGGACTGGAATAGTGTTTAGTATCAACTTCTGAAAAATCACATTTATATAAAAGAAATGCAACAGGCCAGCAGAAATCCAAAAAGGATGCAGCTCCCATTATTGCACATGGATGAAGTGTGCTGTCTGGGGAATAGGATAGGGCCCAGGAGGAGGAGAAATCAAAGAGGATAAACCTCCACCTTGTATTTATTCTAGATCTGGAATTCTCCAGTGGCCTTAAAATATATTAGTGTATTGGGCACATAGATGCCATCTCCAAAGATGGCTGCCATGAATTTTAACTACACGCATCTTACCTGCTCCAGTCCTGTGTGACGTCACTATACAGCTCTCCACACACGGCTCATCAACACCTGCACACAAGCCCCTGTTGCTCACACTCACCGACAACAGTGGAAGTGAGTTTCTTTTTCACCCTTACAGGAAACCATACTGTAGCTACTGTTTGCCCGCGGAGCACTTCTGATTTTAGTCATCTATATTAGAATAAAGGAAAAAGTGACAGTTAATGTGAATGGGTACTAACGTAACTCCTAGACTGCTACCACATAATAAATAAAATAAAATTAGAAAAAAGCAAAACAAAAACAAAATTTAAAAACTCCCCTGCCACATTCGCTAAGGTGGCAATAACTGTGTGAAAAAGAAAAAGGCTATAAACATACAGAAAAGTTCAACTTTGTCTTCTAAACAAATTACAAAGTCATTTTTGTTTTATCCTTGGGTGTTATTTTTAAAATATGTAAATCTGTGGACCTAGTACCACTAAGACTTGTCCTAAGCCCAGTCTTGACCCTAAAGCTTGGCCTGAGCAGGTTTGGCCTTCAAGTTCTCTCCAGGTTTGTCCATGAACTCAGATGTATTCAAGCAGCTGGAATGCTGTACACGGGGTAAGGCTTAAATGCAAGCAGCCAAGTCCTTAGTTGTAAAGCCAGCCTCAACGGTCTCAATGCAGATTTCCTGCGAAGAACCTGAGCTCAGCATTGTTGTCAAGCTTTGCTCTGTGGGCTAAGCCTCAAGACCAGGTAAAAATGAAAGCAATGGGGTCCGTGAATGTCTCCTGTCCTTTCTGGTACATGTGATAGTGATGTGTGACAGTGCCATGGGCAGCCTTTGCTTCTACCGTCTTCCATCTGGACCAATTGGTACCCTGGTCACCATGTCAAGGGAGCCATAACCTTGGGCAACAGAGTTTGACTGTACATCACCATCATAGGTTTTGCAGGCCCAGATGAAGCCTCCCTCTGATATCATCCTGGGCCACCATGTCATCAATGAGCCTGCACTCATCCCAGATCTTCTGAGCTTCAAGCTGGGATTTGTACTGCTTGAAAGATGTCCTGAAAGATGTCTTTGACGCGTTTGTCGTGCTTCCTCATAATCGTGTTCTTGATGCTGAGGTACAGAGGCCAGCCCCTTGACAGCGCCATTTGGGAGGAACGGTGTGCAAAGTCTTCAATTGACTCGTCCCAGTTGTACATGCCGATGGCCGCCCCACCACCTTCAAAGCTGCACCATGTATGTCAGCTTTCGACGTCCATCTTGTGGTGTGTAGGCTACCTCTACTTTTCCAGGCCCAGGAACAACAAAAGCAGTTGCTCGGCGATGACCAATGAGGATGGGTTTCACCCAGCCTGACACCAGCGGGGGCGTGTTTGGACAGACCATAGCTTCCCTGGAGACAGTGTCACCCGAATTGTTCTGATGGTGCCATTTGGTGATTTCCACATTTGTTTCAGCTTGAACGCCTCCTTTCATCGGGGGTGATAGCAGCACACTTGACGCCAAATTTGTATTTCTTTCTAGTCTCTGCAGGGTCCTTGGTGACCTGGTCCCTGGTGGAGTCAGGATACTCTACGCCTAAGTCATAACGACGCAGATCCAGTTCCACATAGGAAAGAAGAGTTTTTCTTTCATCAATTCCCAAACGATTCGTGTCGTTTCGTCTCCTTGCATCTCCACCACAGAACCTCCATGGATTTTTCTGGACATTTTTACGTCAATAACCCAGTTCACACCCATGCACACACATGCTGTCTCAACCCAGTCCCAGCTGGCTCAGTGTCCACCACAACCTTCTAACTTTCTATGCTATTGTTATACTAAGATTTCAAAGGTCCAGAATTTTGACATGAACCAATGGAGTTCTGATAAGCTGGTAGAATACTGAATACTTGCGATTCATTCACAAGCTCAAGATTTAAAATTCTCCTTGGATGTCTAAATATAGAGTTAAAGATGCTTCTCATTGGGCTATAAACTATCTCTGTCCCATCTAATAGGCATCTCTCTAGACAGAAGAAGTATGTTCATGTTTATTTATTTATTTATTTATTTAGTATACAATGTTCTGCCTGCATGCCAGACGAGGCCACCAGATCTCGTTATGGATGGTTGTGAGCCGCCATGTGGTTGCTGGAGATTGACCTCTGGAAGAGCAGCCATTGCTCTTAACCTCTGATCCACCTCTCCAGTCCTCCATGTTTTTTTTTTTAACCCAAAAAGTTTTAGTTTTTGCTAGAACTCAAAGGTCTGAGTTTATGCCAACTGTTTTACAATATGGATTTTGGTACAGATTAATACTAATATATCTAAAACTTTTATCTTTTTTAAAAAAGATTTATTTATTTATTACGTATACAGTGTTCTGCCTGCATGTATGCCTGCACACCAGATCTTATTATAGATCGTTGTGAGCCACCATGTGGTTGCTGGGAATTGAACTCAGAACCTTTGGAAGGACAGACAATGCTCTTAACCTCCGAGCCATCTCTCCAGCCCCAACTTTTATCTTTTTTGTAAACTAAAAAATTCCTGTAAACTTCAGGGAGTCAAGAGAATCATAAGGCTTGGATTCACTTGTCACAGGCCAACTGAGCTCTAGATAAGTAGAGCCTAGGTTTCCCCACCTGTTACTTTCTGAGGATGGGATCTTTCTCCCCTGGTTTTGGCACTCTTCCCATCCCCCAAATTAATAGGTCTTGGGGCCAGAACAGTCCACATGTGAGATTTTTCTTTTAAGTTTCTAAACTTTAACTTCTGTTCCTAGTCTACATATGCCTCAGCATCAGGCTTCCACCAGGCTGACAGACACCATCCTGGAAGGCACTGAAAGCTGCTGCGAACCACTCCAGCTGATGTGGCTGTTCCCTGTCCCTTTCGCTGAGTCAGCTACCCAGATGCTTCTGATAAATGCACATTTTCCAGCCTTTGGCTTGTCTTTGTCTTCCTGGGCCCTGACAACAACACCCTAGCTTCGGCTGGAAGTAGTTACAAAGAGAATTTGTAGTCCCTTACCCCCTTGCAAAAATTGAAATGCTGGATTAAAAGGAAACTCCCTGCGTAGGGGACAAAAATGATATACTGTGAAAGTTGGGCTCAGATTTATCAACAGGTAGATTCATTAGCTGAAATAGTTCTACAAGAAGACAGGGCAGTTGGTCTGCTTTATGTAGAACAAAGAGGTACTGAATGACTTGAAGAAAAATAATGTGTTTCTATACAAACCATTCCTGGCTGTACTAAAAGAAACACTGCAAGAGGGGGACCTGAGATGAAAGAAATGACTGGTGCTCTGTCCATTTCAAGACTCCTTCTAGAGAGTAACCCTGATGTCAGCCATCACAGAACCTTTGGCCCTTCTGCTTCGGCTAATTACTGTTGGCTCTTGCATCACTGATGTCTTGATAATTTCTCTCTGGTCACCAGTAAGTTGATGGTTATTAGATTCCAATGTAAACAGGTACCCATCACAGAGTCAAGGACTTAATTCAGAATACAATCCGGGGGTATAGACGGGAGCAAATGTAAGAGCCAAAGTCAACCTGTGAGCCCCATTTTTCCAAGGACAAGGTTAACTATCTGGGATGCTGGGAACTGTAGTTCTTGGGAAATAAGAAAGCCACATATTTTCACTCAGAGTTGAACCAATTACACTGGATATGCTCAATCACATGTAGGCAGAAAGTATGTCAGGATGTGTTGCTGAATATTAATATTCATTATTTAGCTTTTAGTTAAACAGCAGTTATTCCTAAACCAGCTGTATACCCAAATCACCACACAGAGACTAGGATTTATTTAGTTAACCTAAAGCACAATGCTCGGCAATGATTACTCCATCCTAAACCTTCAAGCATGTATAGCTTCCTCCCAGTCAGATTTCCTACATTATACTTGCTTTTAGTCATATCTTTGGTCTCGTTTATCTCTCCTCATGGTTCTGAGTCCTCTCCTAATGATCTCTGCTTTCCTACTCCTCTCGCTTACTTCCTTGTCCTCCCCTCCGGACCAGGATGTCCCACCCTATTCTCTCCATTACTCAGCATTGGCTAGGTATTTTATTGACAATACAGAGAACAAATGGTGGCATGTTTTACATAAACTTGAGACAGGTGATGCTTAGAATAAGTCAATGCAATGTCCGGATTGAACCAGATAGTGGGGTAGAGAAATCAGCATTTGAATGAACAAGGGTAAATGTGTGCATTCCACAAGAACATTGTACCAACGAGGATGTATGCCTGCCCCTGAGTGAACCTGATGGGAAATGCAATAAACTGTGTGTTTTGCCTTTTTAAGCCCCTACAAAACATTAATCGTGGCCACTCTCTGGGACCCCAAAGTGGATCTGACTAGAATCCATCCTGGTCAATATTTAATTAAAGCTTGCTTCAAATTGACTCAAAATTATGGAACTGGCTTTTCCCTCACGAATCTCAGGATGAAGACAAGGTTCAGTTCCCAGCACCCTCATGGCAGCTAACAATCTTTATAATCCAGTTTCAGGAAATCCGGCACCACATACGTACGGAGTACAGACATGCATTCAGGCAAAACACTCATACACATGAAATAAAAAAGTAAATAAATCTTAAGAAAATAAAAGGTTAATAATGTGAGTTTAAAGTGATAGTTGAAAAACACCTACCAGCTTCGCATGTGGACTACGAAATTCATTTCCATCCCATTAACAGGCTGCATACCATCTCCTTCTGTAGGCATTTTGGTCATTCACACATGTGTTTGCTAAAAATAACCCCCTTACTGTGAATAAACATGGTCTTGCCTACTGTGAGGCCAAGCCTCTCTCTTTCTACCTTCCATCTCTCTAAAGCTTCTTTTTGAATAATCTAAAAAAAAAAAAGTGTGCCTGTGTGTGAATGTGTGTCTCTCTGTGTGTGTGTGACTGTGTCTTTATGTGTATGTTTTTCTCTGTGTGTAAGTGTGTCTGTGTGTGTGTGTCTGTGTGTGTGAGAGAGAGAATATGTGTGTGTGCATTTGTGCATATTGCAATTAAATTGTGAGCAGAACAAAAAAAACTGAAGACATTTTTCCAGTATTAAAGAAACAAATTTGTTGTGGTTTTTTTTCATATTTTGCAGCAGTCAGTGAAGAAGACTGCCATACAGACAGATGTGAATTCCTATCTTTCTTCTTTCTATATTGCTTTCATCCTACTCTTTAAGTTAAATAAAAATGTCAACCAGCATTCATACTTCTGTCGTTTGCAGCCATGCATTGGCCACAGATACTAAAGTTCATCGAGAGTAAACTAAATCACCGTGTAAAGGCAATTAACCATAATGATTTTGTAATTTGCATAATTATTTGTAAATTGCAGGTTATTCCTACTTTAAATTAGTAAAATACGGTACACATGCACATAAATATTACCTTTCAGATTTGTTTTATTCTTTTATTTTATGTGTGTGAGTGTTTTGCTTCCATGTCTGTGCATTCGTGTGCCTGCCTGGTACCCTCAGAGACCAGAAGAGGGTGCTGGATCCTTTGCTACTGGAGTTACAGATGGTTGTGAGCTGCCGTGAGGGTGCTGAGAATCAGAGCCAGGTCCTCTGGAAGGTGCTTTTAACTGATGAGCCATCCCTGGTACCAGATTTGTTCTTGAAAACCGACTGTTAAACATTTCTCTGCACCTTGCCTCAGTATGGCTGTCAGCTTCACAGAAACAGCAGCACGGATGCCGTCCCATCCTCTGCCGTGCTCCTCTGCAGCATCAGACTCCATCTTCTTTAGCATTTCAACACAGACTCAATACTCTGCAGGGACTTTCCAGACCTTCAGTACCATGTGGGGACTGCTGAGCTTCCTGGATTGAACAACTCTCTCGTCTTCTGCCTCCCTAGGGAGCAGATCATGGTTGTTGACTTACTCATCCTCCGTCGTGTAAAGGAACTGAATAGATCCCATTTTTATTTAAAAATTTTTTGATCCATTTAACCCTGCCTCAGTCCAGAATTGTAAGTTCCTTGTGGACAGTAACTACTTCTGTTTGATTTCCCAAGATTCTACACGTCTTCTTATATAGGTGCTTAACAGAGTATTACTGTGAATGAGTAAATGCAAGTTTAGAAACTTTGCCTTCTTCATGTTTATTCTGAGAACCAACAGATACAAATCAAGTCCTGCAAGAGAAAAAAAAAATGAGTATGCCGAACTGCCTCTTGATTGTGAAAACAACTGTGTAACATTCAAACATGTGTTAAGAGAGAGGAAAGATGGTTTTTGGGGGAGAGGATACACAGCACAGTTACCCTCATACTTGTTTTCGTGGTTGCTTTTTGAAAATCAAGTCCCCGTTGCGATATATCCAATGAGACAGTCCAGTATCCTGAACCCCAAAACAAGGCCCAATTCTTGAGATTTTTTTGTCTCTCAGAGGTACCAGCATTTTTCTGACACCATCATTGACCAGGAGAACTGATGGCTTGCTTCGTGGCTTCAAGATTTTTATGTTAAGATAAATGGCAATAAATAAGAGCCAGGAGACACAGATAACAAAGATTCATGTAGGGTGTGCCTTTTCATGAGCGCGAGCTATACTCTTTTACATGCTATACATATGCTAGACTGAAATCTAGCATCTTAGTTTCTGTGAAGAACTTTACGTTGGGGATTTTTTTTTCTTATACTACAAATGAGGGTGGCGGCTCAAGAGCTTTGGGAAGTTGCTTACAGGACAGATCTGCTCAGCAGCAAGACTGAATTTGTCTCTGATTTGTCTCTGCTGGAGGTGTTTTAATCGGACACTGTTTCTGGAAACATCAGCTGTCCATATACCACTCAGTTCAGGAAACTGTTCAGCTACTGCTTTCAGCTACTGCCATGTCTGCCTGCCAATCATGTTATTATTTCCCTCCTATATTCCTTGGACTTGTAAAACTTTTTATTTAACCTAATCCATAGAATTATGGTTGACGTATTACATTGTCTGAATACATGGATTTGTGTAAATAGATGCTAGTGATTAATCTTTAAAATGTATCTGCTTACTGTCTAGAATGGAATGAAAATAACAAGAAATAAAAAGGAAAGGACATGACAGTTCCTAGGTAAGGTGGAGGAGGAAGTTTACAGATAAAAGGGAGAGCATAGCCAGAGACAGGGACATCTGGAAGAATCCAGAGTGGACATGACCCTGAGCCATTCGGCCAGACAAGGAGGAGAAGGGAGAGCGGAGCGAGGGAGGGGAAAAGACGGGAGCGTGGGAGGGGACAAGAGGGGACAGAGAGGGGGAGGCGACCAGGTGCAGCAGCCAGAAAGCCCAAAAGAGAGTATATTTAAAAAAATGGTAACCAAAATGGTTGGATTATATAGGGAGGGGCAGCTGGAGGGAAGGGCAGTCAGTCCCTGATCTGGAGAGGTTTAGGGTAGGGGGCCACCAGGAGGGCTCTGTAACAGGTAGGGACTGAGGGATGATGGGAGAACCTAGCAGCCAGGTCCACTTTGATATGTTAAATAGGCACCTCAGCCATTTGTCCCAGGGTTTGAGATTTAAAAAAAAAAAAAAAATTACCTTAAGTATTCACTCGTATTTCCTAAAACAAACACTGCATTTTGCAGTGCTCCCTGGGGGTGTTGTACCAAGGTAGGGCCATATTTGTGGGCTTGCCTTGGTTTAAGAGGCGATAAATCAAGCTATTTTTCTGAGACTAGGGAGCCTGACTCACATTTCCTGAGCAAATTGCCAATGCACCAAACAAGGAGTTTCATAAAAACGTTCTCCCGTGGCCATTCAGACCCTCCAAACAACCGCACTGGAATTAAACTTGGCAACAGTTACTGAATATCGCCAACGTCAGACAATTGTCGGGTTTCTGCAGCAAGAGCAGAATCAAAAATAATAAAACCAAATTGCCAGGAAGCACCTACACTGACTGCACAGGACTCCTAAATCCAGGAAAAGCTTCCTGGCTTTTGTGCTGGCCCCGCTGGATTTGAGTTGTTTCTATTCTTTCCTGTAAGTACGTTGGGAGAAGAAGTCGTTGGGCTGTCTTTCTCTGCTATTGAGTGGGAGGGATAATACAGGATTATTAGAGAAAATGAGTAAGGGGGAAGGAGGAAGGATACAACCACTGTAAAAAAAATCATAGCTTTATAGGGGAAAAAAACTCAAACTTGTATTTGGTTTAGGCATTTGGGTATGTTCCAATGCATCTGAAAGGGGAAGAAGAAAGCATAAAGACAAGGATCATAGTAGTAAACAGTATTCATTATTTCTAAAAGCTGTGAAATGCAAATTTTGACATTGGGTTGAGGAATGTGGCCCAGTGGCAGAGCACTTTTTTAGTATGCTCAAAGTCAGACTTGAGTCCCAGCTCTGAGGAGAAAAATTGTAATGTGTATATTTGGTTGTATTTTAACGTATCTTGACATCTGGCACTCTCCTCCCCTTGTACTTGGGTAGTAATTGGTACAGGCCCAGGGTCACTGGCACGTTGATCTCACCGAAATCTAGACTTTAAACTAGAATTAGAATGAGCAAACCTCGATGCTCTTGTCCTTTTATTTCCTAAAATAAAAATTCCATGCAGGATTTTGAGTTACAAGCCTTGTTTTTCTTGAGGAGAAGGCATCTTCCACAATAACCAGAAAATTGGGAGTGTCCTTGTTTTCATCTTGCTTTGGCTGCTCATGTGGTCCCGTAACCTAAGCAACAGATCAAATGACTTCTGCTTGCTGAGGAGTCATCACAAAAGAATGGAAACTCATTTTTCCCTCACTTTCTTGGGATAAGACAACTAAGAGTGCACTCTATTTAGTAGGTTGAAGCTACAATTAAACCTGAAAATTGCGAGGAAAGACCAAATCCATGATTGTCCAATGCAAGCAAGCTTTATTTAGTACTGGCCAGGAAGATGGACACTGGCCAGGTCCATACCCTGGATCCCCAGAGAATGGTGCTGAATGAGGTCAGTCAGATCCCTATAAAAACCAAACCCACAAGGCTAAGTGCTTTCCAAACTTGTCCTGTGGGGGAAAGCATACATCCTGCCTGCTTATCTCTCGCCTATATGTGATCCAGAACATCCTGTACAGTTGGGGCAACCAACCTGTGTGTTGAAGTGAAAACACAGGGTTGGTTATCCTACATTGAACATCAACCCCCAGCATTCCAGGAAGTGATCTGTCCTTGGGGAGTTTCTTTGGCCCTTATACAACTTCACTTAGTTAGAGACTTTCTAGATTGACCTACAAAAATAAATAAATAAATAAATAAATAAAACATCTGGGGGAGAAAGAGAGAGAGAGAGAAAGAAAGAAAGAGAGGAAGGAAGGAAGGTGGGGGGCTTGGAATCAAGATGATTTGAGTATGACAAACTATAGGAAGTCTACTAGCTGTGGCATCTACACTCCTTATAATGTCTTGGAAGTAACAGAAAAATTGATTGGCATGACTGTGTGTTCCTAGAGACTAGTGCTAAGCAGGGCCATCCCTATGGTCTCAGCTGTCACACCTGGCAGGAGGAGTAGGTGTTTCTTCATAGAAGTGACCTCCTTTCAATAGACTCTGTGATTTGGGCAATGGGTATCCCATCAGTGGAGTAATGAGGGTTTTCCTCATGCCCCTTCCATTCATGGGTCATCTCCATTATATAAGCCTTAATATACTTTCGTAAAGGATGAAGTGAGGCCCTCTAAAAATAGTTGATTAAATTATCAGCCTTAACAGACTTGATTATTGGAAAACAACAAAATGTAGTATTCCTATACTTTCTTGTGTCAGTAATATCAATGCAGAAATCAGAGCTCTTGTTTTAAAGGGAATAAGAGAGAGTTTATTGTGAAGCCATTTTCAGTGACCACGGCCTAGGAACACAGATTTAGGTTGCCCTGAATCCTATGTTCCAACATGAAAGAAGTTTCATGGATTTACAGAACAAAGAAAGTCATGAATCAAGGCACATCTAAAATATACAGTGGAGGGTACATCAGAGAGGCAGGTACAGTGAGATGGGGGAAACTTTCTTTTTTTTTTTTTTATTTTTTTGGAAACTTTCTTATACGCATCAATCCTATCTTAGCTTTTGTGTTGGTAGAAGCTAGTGGCAGCTAAGTTATAGATTCCAAAAGGTTTCTATCTATTACCCCCCAGATGTTAGTTCTGATACAGTGAGGAGCAAGGAATGGCTGTTCTGGAGGGCTAGAACTAGCCCAAGGTAAGGTCACTAACCTTGGGACCTACAACATTCCCATGTCCTCACAGTGTCAGCTCCAATGAGTCAGTCAGCCTCAGCAAATAGCAGTTTGTTCCCAGGAACCTTCATTCATAGTAATCTATTATTGTATAACAATATCGCCACAAATCAACTAGCTTAAAACATCACTCATTGGCTAAAGGCTTAAGAAAAATTCATTTAACTGTCCTAGTCTCTCTGAGCAGTGATCAGTCCTATGATTCCTGGTGTCTCACTCAGATGTTATATAAAGCTCCAGGCGGATAGGATCTTCTCACGAGTTCACATGGCTCTTGGTCACATTCACATTCTTACAGATTGGCAGACTGAGGACCTTGCTAAATGGATGTCACTTTTAATTCCTTGTCACATAAGTCTTTCTATGTAGTAACTCGCTTCATCAGAACCAGGAGTCAATGGAGTTCACCAGCAGGGTCAAAGTTACAGCTCCATGCTCTGCAGTCTTGTATATCATCACATCATCTTTGCCATATGCTACTGGTTAAAGCAAGCCACGGGTTTCACCCACATTCAAGGAAAGGCGCTCAACACAAGGCATGAACACCAGAAACAGAGGGTATTTGTGTCTATTTTTATAGATACTACCTAAGTTATGGAATAATTTTATAAGAACACTGAAAAGTTTACGAGGAAAAAAAAACCTACAAATTAAATACAGTGTTTACTATAATGGCTGTCATATTAGTATTCTTTTAAAAACTTTATTCTGTTTATGGGTGTTTTACTTATTGTTGTTGATTATTAATATTTAATATTGATTTATCTCTTAGTTAAACAGTGGTTATTCCTAAACCAGCTGTATACCCAAATCACCACACAGAGACCAGTAATTATTTAATTAACCTAGAGCACAATGCTAGACAAGTTAATCCTTCCTAAACCTCCAAGTGCACACAGTTTCCTACCATTCAGATTTCCCACATTATACTTGCTTTTAGTCATATCTTCGGTCTGGTTCATCTCTCCTGGAGGTTCCAAGTCCTCTCCTGCCGATCTCTCCTCTGCGACTCTCCTACTCACTTCCTTCTCCTCCCCAGGCTGGACCAGGATGTCTCATCCTATTCTCTCCATTGCTCAGCATTGGCTGGTTGTTTTATTGACAATACAGAGAGCAAATGGTGGCATATTTACACACAGGAGACAGGTGATGCTTAGAATAAACATCACAATGCAATGCCCAGATTGAAGCCAGATAGTGGGGTAGAGAAATCAGCATTTGAATGAACAAGGGTAAATTGTATAGATTCCACAAGGACATTATACCAACCTTTCCCCCTTTAAGTCCAACAAAAGGCTCCTTTTCTTTCAATACAATAATAATTATAAAAGTTTTGAAAACTATTAGGTAATATTTACATGTGCAATGTACAGTCCATGTGTATTTAGCAACTTAGGAGAAAGTATCTGAGAATCCTATCTTGACAAGTTTAGAGGAGAGGACTTGGAGCCACAAGGAGAGATGGACCAGACCTAAGATATGACTAAAAGCAAGTACAATGTGGAAAATCTGATTGGAGGAAACTGTGGGTTTGGAGGTTTAGGATGGAGTATTGTTTAACTAAAAGATAAATCAATATTAGATATTAATAATTAACATCAAACAGTGCCCATGTGGAGCAGATATTACAGTAATCTAGCAAGAACTTACATAGAAAGTAAAACTATAACGCAGGTATTTAGTTCTGTCCTTAAAAACAAAGCAAAGGAAGTTCCTAAACTAGGAGCTGGCAGATTCCTGATTAGACAGACCCCCCACAGAGCAGCAAGGCCTTCAGCAGGCTGCAGAAAAACAAAATTTGATACATACAAATCGCAGGGAGACAGTTTCTTTTGGTAGAGAACAAAACAAAACAAAACAAACAAACAAACAAAAAACCCCAACCTGCTCTGCCACAAGGAAGCTTCTCAAAGCCAGACTTTGCTAGCCAAGGCTGAAAGCAAAATCCCATGGAGAAGGGGTTCTTGCAAGTCTGAGGAGCAAATATTTGTAGACCCAGTAACTTCCCAGAGTGAGGAAGGGGTCAGGATCCAATGAGGGAGACAGAAAAAATACCTCTCTCTGGAAGCAGGAGCCAGAGACAGACAGAGAAGCCTCAAGCATCTAAACTGGTAAAGTCTGAAAAGGAAGCTGGGTCTAAGAAAGTAAAGTCCTTAGGGAGAGGTTTTGAGATTTAAAAAGACAATTTTCTATGTTGAAAATGGATGAAGACAAATGGCACAGTGCTTCTGGTTACCATTTGAGTTTGTTTCTCTTTGCATACAAATAATTTTTTCACTGATTTCAGTTTTGTATATCCTCTCAGGGAGAGATCAGGATAAGACAGACTTGGAGAAAGAAGAGACTGAAAAAATAGATGCTAAATTGAAGGCCATAAAACAGAGATTGGGGGAATCTTTAAATCAAAATAGAGAGCCTTCAGAGCAATCCAATCTGGTACTTACAATAACACCAATAGAGGTGGTTCCAGATGAGAAAAGCCCACAGAGGTTTGAAGAGATTGCAGAATGGCAGCCTACTGATATGCTGGAGAAAAAGTCTTCAGCAATAGGCCAACTTGATCAGACTGGAGATTATGTGCGTTTTGTTAAGGTTCAATTACTAGATGAAGGTGTATATGCTAAAGTAGAAATGCAGAACCTGTTTAGTGTTGTCTTGGAACAGGGTCGTATAGTGGTGTGCTCCATTTTACATAGTTAAGAGAATGGAAATATATGTACCATGCCATAGATTCATATTCAGAATTCCAGTGGGCTTATGCCTTAAATTCTGGGAAGCATGATCCTAAGATTACACATTTGTTAGAGATGGTGAATGCTTTGGAGATGCCCTTGCAAATTGGGGCTGATGGTGCTTCAGCACGTATATCCATTGGAATGTAACAATATTTTAGACATTATGACATGAAACCTGTTACAGATATAATTTATAATCCTACAGGTCAAACAGTTATAAAAATATCTAACAGTAATTTTAAAAAGATGGTCACAAAACAGAAGGGAAATATAATATCTCCCCCAAATAGATTGAATAATGATTTATCAATTTAAAAATGTTTAAATGAGATAAGCAGCCTGCTAAGACACAGTGAACTTTAGAAAAGACTGCTGAATCAGAGCAGCATATAAAAAGTCCTAAGTCCAAAATGGAGAACAGGGAATGTGTTATGCTGGGGAAGAGGTTTTGCATATATTCATACAGGAGAAGAGAAATTATGGGTTCTATCACAACTAAAAAAATCAGAAATGACAGAGGAAGATCACCTGACGACCTTGGCCACACACAAGAAGAGAGAAATCAAGAAGACCACACAAAATGAGTAACAGAAAGTGCTGATCCCTTCACATGGAACAACTCTGAAACTGATTGAGACATAAAAAAATGTCTCCAGTCAGAACTCCAACAATACATGGCCAATAAATCTTTGGCTACAATATCTTCAAAATTTGTTATGCCATCCTTTTAATTGGCATAGATAAAATCTGTTTACAGTTTAGTTTCATCCTGCACATCTCATACATTTATACTTTTAAGACTGTATAATGCTTATGAGAAATTATATGTTTGCAGAACAGAAGGACTGGACACCAGAGGTGCTGGATCAAACCTGGCAGAATTCATCCTTCCAGCATGCTGAGACATTGACACATCTGTTCCAGCATCTTCTATGTTCCAGCATTCTGCTTGTTCCTGCCTCAACTGCTTCAATTGCTGTCTCTCATCAAATCCTGCTCCCTAAAGAGCTTTGAAGAAAGCTACTAATCCCAACTGGTCCAGCATTTTAGACTGTTTCAAACAGGACTTCTAAAAAGCCTGAAAATTTTCAACATTCAAAGACTGGACCACAAATGTTAATGCTTGCCTAATTAACCATTTTTCCTAATTTCCTCTGGGCCCCCTAACAGGATTTCTGTGTGTACAAAAAAAAAAAAAAAAAAAAATCAGCAATAAATAAATAAATAAGAAAAAATTTTCATGAGAATGCCATCCAATTTCCTTTAACGTGTGTTGAGTAGGTTTTTGGTTGTTTTCTGGGGCTATGAATGTTAATTGTCATTGGCAGATGGTTATAAGTTGTTAATGATCTCACTCAGATTGAAAATAAGTTTAGGATATTAGGTAATGCAAGTTAATTGTTAGTTAATTAACTCATAGTCATATTAGACTCTAGTCTAATTTATCATAGGAGTATACACCCTAGGTTTAACAGATAGATATAATTCTGTAGACAGATTTATTATATAAAGATAGGTAAGTCTTCAAAAACCTCAGAGATCTACAGCATATGGCATTTAAAAATATATTTATTATTTTAAAGATTCTTTGACAATGATACAGGTCATCTCCTGGCAGCACCCAGCCTACCTCAAAGAAGATGATGAACATCAAAGAATCTCCATATAGAGATGGCTTCAAATGTGGCAAATGAGCCACTAGGCAAAAATAAAATGCCCTCGTTTCACAACAGACAGAATTCTGCCAAAAATGGGCAAGTGTAAATGCAGGACAAGTCGACTGCTGAACTCTGCCAAGACAGGGTAAGCAAGTCCTAAATAGTTCTTACTTCACATTTATGTCTGTCAAATATTCTGAGCCAGAAGGCTGAAGATGATGCTCCAACATTACAGAGTTTTGGGTGACTGTTCAGACAGCAAACTGTCTCTTTTCTAATTTTCTAATTTTTGGAAGCTGCTAACATTCACTTCCTATTTACTCTAATAACTAATTTTATTCCTTCTCAAGTCTCTGGTGGGGTTGAGGACCAAATAGTTATAGTTCCATAATGAAGCTTGTTTAGAATTTAAGAAAATGTTTTCATATAGGTAATACCAATAAGGATAAAAGTTAATTTAGGTATAGAACTCTAAACTTGTCAAGATAGGATACTCAGATTTTTTCTCCTAAGAATATTGCTAAGTATACATGGACTGTACATCTTTACCTAATAGTTTTCATAACTTTTATATTTATTATTGTGTTAAAAGAAAAGGAGTCTTTTATTGGACTTAAAAGGGGAAATGTTGGTATAATGTCCTTGGGAATCTATACAATTTACCCTTGTTCATTCAAATGCTGATTTCTCTGCCCCAATATCTGGTTTCAGTCTGGACATTGCATTGTGGTGTTTATTCTAAGAATCACCTGTCTCAAGCTTGTGTAAACATGCCACCATTTGTTCTCTGTATTGTCAATAAAACAACCAGCCAATGCTGAGCAATGGAGAGAATAGGGTAGGACATCCTGGTCCAGAGGGGAGGAGAAGGAAGCAATTGGGGGTCGGAGAGGAGATATGGGGAGGAAAGGATTTGGAACCATGAGGAGAGATGAACTGGATCTAAGATATGATTAAAAGCAAGTATAATGTGGGAAATCTAAATGGGAGGAAACTGTGGGCTTGGAGGTTTAAGAAGGAGTAACTATGCCTAGCGTTGTGTGCTAGGTTAATTAAATAAATCCCAGTCTCTGTGTGGTAATTTGGGTATACAGCTGGTTTAGGAATAACTACTGTTTAACAGATAAATCAAATATAAATATTGATAATCAACGATACCCACCCTATTCTCTCCATTGCTCAGCATTGGCTGGTTGTTTTACTGATGCTACAGAGAACAAATGGCATGTTTACACAAACTTGAGACAGGTTAAGGTTAGAATAAATATCAAAATGCATTGTCCAGATTGAAACCAGATAGTGGGGTAGAAAAATCATCATTTGAATGAACAAGGGTAAATTGTATACATTCCACAAGAACACTATACCAACAGTCTATATAGAAGTTTGTCTGTGTGTATGTATGCCTGGTATCTGTGGAGGCCAGAAGAGGGTGTCAGATACCCTGGGGTTGGAATTACCATGTGGATGTTAGGACTAGAATTTAGGCTCTGTGCAAGAGAAGCCAGTGCTCTTAACCTCTGAGACATCTCTCTAGCTTCATAAAATAAAATCTTAAAAATAAAAGAAAAAAAATGAACAGTTTTCTGTATATATTGTGTTTTCCTCCTTTGGTGGAATGATTTGTTCGGAATGGTTTATCAAAAACTACTAAGGCATGGAGGAAGCTCATTCTTATTCTCAGTTAACTCTGGGCTTTTTCTACATTTCTTGGAGGCTTCCCTGGCACTTCCCTCTGAGACATATCCTAATTCTGGGAAGTCTTTCTGGTGACCTTCAACTATTTCTGTCTGCCCGTGTCTAAAATATACTGACTTCTCTGCTTCTGCGGGGTGGATTTCTCCTGGTAACAGTGTGTAATGACTATTTCTATTTTCTTTCCTTCCTACGCTAGTTTCTTTCTGGTCAGCACAAGTGGCCCTTCCCACCTTTGAATACCCAAATTACAATACACGTTCAAGAATGCTCTCTGCCCCCTCTGAAAACCTCTCTGGTGTACCCTTTTTCCTGCTATAAATAATAATCAGTGTTCAAGATCTCCCAGCTGACCCTATTGACTCCAAACAACCTAGTAAAAGCACGACTCTAGCCTGTAAAGCACTTCCTCAATAGCCTTAGATGAAACAATAACATTCATTCCCAGGCCTTTAACCCAGGCTGCTGGAGTCCACGGAGCTAATTGTTTAGATTTCCTGTATTTGAAGCACAAATGCTTCCTTTTCCAATAATAGCCTTGCTCAGGCCTCAGTCAACACAGCAAAATTAAGGCCTCCAAGGAAAGCCTGTGCTCAGATAGCACTTAGTGGTAATTTAGGTTGGGAGGTCTGTGGGACTGAAATTCGGTTCATAAAGGAATGGCAGGACCTCTCAGTTCCTGAACTCTTGATTATGGTTCTGGAGAGGCTGCCCTGCCAGCAGTGACTCTCTTATTTTATGTCACCCCATGGAGTTGAAAAGGTGGGTGTGCCAAGCATGCAGATATAATTTACAAAGGAGTGCACACTCCTAAGCATAATGTAGACCATTGTTTATGAAATGGAGTTTGACTTCCAAGCCAACATTTGCTTCTGCCTCTGCTCTTGTGATCCTGGGTTCCAGCCACATCAAATCATTTCCCCCTTCTCAGCATAGTTCTTGCCCATCCACATCTTTCTCTTCCAGGCACTTGCTTGGGAGTGACTTTTAACATACCTTAGGGTAGTTGGCTCTCACTTGTTCATTTGTTAGCTGTGCCCCTCTCATTTTCTAGGGAGCAAATACAATTGGGGAAAAGGCATGTAGTTGCTGGCCTCCAGATCAGCAGGGACCATAGGATGGAAAGGAAGATGGCATACAAGTGTTGGCTACTTATTTCTAATAGCCCATAGGTCACAGAGAGAAGAAAAGTTCTCTCTGTAATAGAAGCCTTTCTTGGGACCCAAAATCTTGAAGCATGTGGGAAGAATTTGACAGTGAGAGGGGAAAGGGTGAGATAAAAAGTGATAGACATCTCTCTCAAGTCAGCCCTTTAAATTCAGAGAAAAGAAAATTTTCATGAAGCAACATGCAGATTTCCCATTACAGGTAGCAATGACAACTGAGGAACATTCCACATTGGCACTGCTTGATTTGTGGAAGACTCTTTTTTTTTTTATTTTTCACTTTTACTTTATGTATTTTGCCTACATGTATATATGTGTACCACGTGCGTTTTGGGTGACCATGGAGACCAGAAGATGGCACTGGATCTCCTGGAACTGGAGTTATATAGATAGTGTTGTGCCACCATATCGGTGCTGAGCATCGAAACCAAGTCCTCTGTAAAAGCAACTGTTATAGAAATAATACGCTCTCCCAGTGAGAAATCACTCCGATGCCTAGAGACTAATGAAGGAAAAAAAAAAACCTATAGCAATGCTTGTCCTGATGGCGCCAATGCTGGGAAAAGAGCTGGCCTCCAGCTGGTGAGCTGCCTCCAGGCAAGAGTGAACAGATTCCATCATGTGCCCCCAAACTGGATATGGAGCTGAAGGATTTGATGTGTTTCCGGCTGGATTTTGGTCTGATCTTTACCTCCCCTGCCCCCATCCCTCCCTTTCAGAATGGAATGCTTACTCGGTGCCATGGCATATTGCAAGGGCACAGCTTGGCGTTTGATAACATTAGGTGCCCATAGTTAAGTCTGTCTTAAGTGTGAAAGTAAACTGGACTTTTGGAGGGCGCTGGGACTCTAAAACCGTGGCCATGTTAGAGCCAGACTCAATGCACTTTGCATCACTAGAATGAGACTTCGGGGGCCAGGGGTGGAATGTTATGGCTTAAAGTGTTGTGTCTATGAGTCATTTTTGACTTGTCATTGTTGATCTTTATTGTCAGGCGACTGGATTTATGTGTCTATGTGTTGCATGCATTTCTCTATGATGGCGTCTCTAGAAGAGTTTAGATAAGGAGGAAGACGCATCCTACAAGTGGCCAGCACATCTCGTGGGCTTGGTTCCACGAGTGTAAGTGAGCTGAGAACCCGCATTCATCTCACTGAGCAATCTGTTGATTGGTTTTTGTTGACGGTTTCTATCTTTTATAAGCTGTGTCCCTTAACTATATGACTATGTGACTATAGTCACGTTAGCAGTTTTGCCTTTAAAACTTCAAGCTAGAGACTATAGTTGATTTGTATACTGCCATTACAGGAATGGGGGTTTGAGGAGAATACGTTTTTATTAGTGAGTTTTATATTTTCTTCCCCCCCCCCCCCGCCTTTTGTCTGTTTTTTGTTTTGTTTTGAGACAAAGTCTAACTGTATAGCCCTGGCTGGCCTGGAACTCATAGAAATCTGCCTGCCTCTGCCTCTTCAGTGCTAGAATTAAAGGCAACCCCAGCACTTCCAGCTCCTAGTGAATTTTTGAGTTCCGCTCATGTGTTCCTTAATTCCTTGTTCAAGTTACTGTTACATCAACCCCCTGGTCCCTTTACCTTGATGAAGATCTTATGAATGCTCTTTTGGATGTCCTGTCAAGTCAGATATTTCTATTTAGTTAGGACTGGCTTCTGGAGATTTACCGTGATCTTTTATTTGTATCACACCTCCATGTTTCTTCGTTTTTCTTGGCTCCTATGTTGGCTTCTACACATGCGGTAAATGAACCACCTCCGCTCCTTAATCTTGTTTCGTGAAAGAGTGTGCCTCTGCAGCTGGTCCTGTTGAGATGCTGGTGAGCTACAAACTCTTTGTGCTTGTTCATCACGTAGTTGTTCTAAGTGGACCCTATGCACAGGTTAGAAGGTGCTGGGTCCTCTGCTGAGGCCAATTCTGTGATGATGCTGAAGGAGGCAGAAAGAGTGACGCTTGGTCCACTCCCTTCATTGCCTGCAGAGAAGCCCAGAGATGGAATTTCTCTCAATGCTCTGCCCTACACCACAGAGACAGGCTGAAGCAGACAGGCGCCTGCTGGCTTGACCAGATTGCTTTCTTTGAACGAGGGGGACAGCGTGGAGTGTCCGCATGTTTAAAAGTCACTCTTTTTGTTTTCTGTGGTCTAGGAAGGTGAGGAATGGACAGCTCTGTCAACCTGCAGAGCTAGACAAACTAGGAGCCAATCCCTACGGTGACATTTATAAAAGCTGCAGTGCTTGATGCAAGTGTAAAGTGCTTCGGAGGCTGAGTGCAGATCTGAGTTTATTGCTGGTTCAGATCAGGGAAGATGGTACTTTGAGCCTTCACTCCCTGTTCAAGCAAATGCAAGGCTTCTTGCAGAGGAAAGTGTCAGGTGTGTAGCTATTGCTGCTGAAGGGAGCCAGGGAGAGAGTTCAGGGAGTGATCATTTTCCCTCACAATCCCAGACACATTTTCCCTCTGCCAATCTCTAATGACAACTTGCAAGAGCTTGTGTCTGGAGCAAATCAGAGGAGACACTGTCATGAGTTCTCCCTCCTTTTTATTTTTCCTTTCCTGATAGAGGTTCCACCTTTCGAGGTACAGTTGTTGAGCTGGGTCACTGTAGTGACATGGGGTCAGGCACAGAGAGTGCCCGCTTTCCTTTCAGGCATGAGGGAGTAATGGGAAGTAGCAGATACAGATCTTGGGAGCAATCTGTGGGAGAAAGAACACTAGGTAGCCAGCAGGCTTTGCTGGCAGAGACCTCCAGCCTCCTTCCACAGTGTTCAGCTGAACTGTCGCTGGAGCAAACTGAGAAAGAAGGTGGGAGAACCGTGCACTCTCCTCCCAAGCAGGCTGTCTCGCACCATCCTTTCGGGAGAATTTCCCGGTGTGGAGTCATTGCTGAAGCACTCTCATGATAACTTCCTTTTTTTTAATATTTATTTATTATTTAAACAATCTTCTGTCCAGAAGAGGGCACCGGATCTCATTATAGATGGTTATGAGCCACCATGTGGTTGCTGGGACTTGAACTCAGAACCTTTGGAAGAACAGCCAGTGCTCTTAACCTCTGAGCCATCTCTCCAGACTGATAACTTCCTTTTAAGAAGGTGTTCTTGGGGGCTGGAGAGATGGCTCGGTGGTTAAGAGCATTGTTTGCTCTTCCTAAAGGACCCAGGTTCAAATCCCAGCGCCCACATGGCAGCTCCCAACTGTCTGTAACTCCAGTTCTAGGTGATTTGACACCCTCACACCAATGCACATAAAATTGAATAAATTATTAAAAAAAACTCTGAGATGGGAGTAGAAAGCACTGGTAGAATGCTAGCAGGTACAACCCTAAACTCAATCTCCAGCACCACAGTAAAAAAACTAAGTGAGCTTTGGAGGCGGCTCAGCAGTTAAGAGCACTTGTTGTCCCAGCATAGTACCCAGGTTCGATCCCCAGCCCCCACAGAACGGCTCACAAGCTTCTATAACTCCAGTTCCATGGCAACCAGTACCCTCTTCTGGCCTCTGCAGGCACCAGGTACACATGCATTGTATAGACACACATGCAGGCAAAATACTCATACATATAATTCAAAATGAATAAATCTAAAACAAAAATGAAATACCTTAAAGCGAAATTACAAATTAAACTAAAAATTAAGTTGTTTTCAGCTTACAGCAGCTGCAGCATGTTACCAGTTCCTCTCTGATGGTGTTGGAAAGAGGGAGGAAGAAGGGGGCACTTTAATATGTTGCGCTTGGGGGAAGACAAGCAGAAGGACAGCAGATGTTTGACAAGGGAACGTCAATATAAAGACCGTGAGACCTTGGGGGAGTAATGTTATAGAAGCAGGAGCAGGTGTGATGGTAAATGCAAGTCATTAAATTTAACCTGCTTTGTCATTTCACCTGTGGTCCTCATAGCAGCTATTATGGACTAAACATGTTCCCATATCTGATATCTTCTGTCTACCTTTTTTCTGTCGTTGGTGGTCTTTTGAAACAGGGTCTTCCTATGTAGCCTTGGTTGGACTGAGACTCCGTTTGTAGAGCAGGCTGGCCTCAAACTCAGAGATTTGCCTGGCTTCCCAGTGTTGAGATCAAAGGTGTGCACCACCATGCCTGCCAGCCTGCCTGCCTGCCTGCCTGTCTAAGTATAGATTGATTGGCTGATGTCATGAACAGTTTGGAAAGTTGCAGGCTTTGTGATCTCTAGGGCCCACACGATAAAAAGAGAGAACTGACTAGGGCAAGCTGTCCTATGTCCTCCACAAGCACATCATGGCACAGGGGCACCCACATGATAAATAAAGTGTAGCAACAAAGAGAAGAAAAGGATATGAGGGAAGACAGACAATAGAGAATGAAAGAAGAGAAAGAAGGATGGAGAGGGAAACAGTAGGGAAGGGGAAATGCTGGGGAGAGAAAAATTTATGCAAATATTTGGAAAAGTATCAACATACTTTTCCTTTTAATTGCATCTTTTCTTCTTGAATTTCTTCTCTCCCATACACAACTGAAATTCTTGCATTTGAAAAGTATTCTTGCAAAACATTTAGATATGGCCACTTCGATAAATATGGGATTCAGAGAAGCTATATTAACTGCCGGCTTTACCTAACAAAGAGCTATTGAGAACCTTTCTGTGTCAGGCTCAAAGCTTGGGGAGGAGTAGTGCTGAGTCAGACAGAAAACCTTTGGAGATTTCATTAGTGTTGAGCCCACTAGTGCGCTCATGATTCACCATCTATCACAATAAACGTCGTCTCGTGAAATCACAGCAGGAGAACATGGCAGGTGAAACTATCCATCCCAAGGTTACAGCAGGTAGGTGCTGAGTGTAATCGCTTTGTAATGACACTATTAAAACTCTAAGAACAGTCAAAGTACTTTTTTTTTGAACTTTCTAAGGCAAAGGAAAAATTTCAATAAAGGATATGAGAGTTATCGATCACCCAGTTGAAATCTTCTGGTTAGAATAACAGATGTACCCAACCTGTGGGTCTGCGGTCGGCGTGATTGAGGACCCTTCTCTCCCCGTCTTGAGGTTTCTTCCGCTCGACAGGGTCCTATCAGTGCATGGCTTAGCACAGTGTGCCTGGTCTTCTGCTGGTTACCTCAGACCCATTCCACCCTGGGGGTTCAGTTTCCCCTTCTTGGGATATGGCGGAAGAGAGCAAGCTCGGGCCTTTGTTTCTGATTCTGCAGGAGCAGGCCTTGAGACAGAGGGGTAGATCTGTCTAGGTACCAGGTAAGGACATCTGGAAACTCAGGACTCAGTATTGTTGAGCCTACTTGCTCAGACGCCAGCCTTCCCAGCTAAGCTTTATGAGCGGTGAAGGTGATTTCTTTTGATTTCCTCCTGTCTTTTTATATTGCTTCCCTATGAAGTCAGAAATCAGATAAGAAATTGACAGCAGTCATTTGTCCTTGTATTCCCCAGTTTGTCATCAGTGTGACAAATATATATATATATGAATCAACTTTAGGAAGGAAGGATTCCTTTTGGCTCCCGGTTTGGGGGGATTCAGTCCATGTTCATCTGGTCTACAATGAGGCAGAATATCAGAGGAAGGGGCAAAGTCTCTGGCATCTTGATGACCAGGAAGAGAGAGAGAGAGAGAGAGAGAGAGAGAGAGAGAGAGAGAGGAGTGGCTATAGCCACAAAGAGCATGTTCCATGGGCCCTCTAGCTAAGCCTCCTCTCCTAAAGTTTCCTTTCGATTAAGTTAGCATTGGCCTAGCAATTGTATAAATAAAAACCTAAAACTCAGTGGAAAGTGCCCAAGCTCTTTAATTGACCTGGGTTTTGCATTCAAGATGGTAAAGCCAACTGTCTCAAACTGATCTTGTCACTCCTTTACCACCAATAGCAGCCTTAACATCCCTGCAAAGACCGATATGACCTACATATCAAACACAATGCCCAGCATAAAAAACAGCAGCATGGTGGAGGGGGTGATGGGTGACCTTAACTGTCTGGCACTGGCATAGTCACTAACGCATTTCCCCATTTCTGAAATTCTTTGAAAGAACACTACATTTAAAAAAAAGGTTTGTTTTATTTTAATTATGTGTCTATACATTTCTGTGTTTGGCTGTATGAATGTGAGTGCAGGTTCCCATGGGAGAGAGAACTAATGGATTCCCCTCAGCTGAAGTTACAGGCAGTTGTCAGCCACCTGATGTGGGTGCTGGGAATTGAACCCAGTCCTCTGGAAGAGCAGTACACAATCTTCTTAACCATCAGAGCCAACTCTCTGCCCCCCTATACCTGTTTTTTAAGGGACCAGGCAACTAAACTATAAATCTCCCCTGCGAAGGACTACACGTCTCAAATAATTGTTCATTTAAAATATCTTTGGAGTTCCAAGGGGGAATCAACAAAAATAAAGTGAGAGCACTTGTTTCCAGGGTTTGTTTGTTTGTTTGTTTCTCCAGTTTTTCAAGACAAGTATCTTAGTTTGGTCTTCTGTTGCTGTGATGAACCACCATGACCAAAAAGCAAGTTGGGGAGGAAAGAGTTTATTTGACTTAAACTTCCATATCACTGTTCATCATTGAAGAAAGTCAGGGCAAAAAGTCAAGCAGGGCAGGAAACTGGAGGCAGGAGCTGATACAGAGGCCATGGAGGGTGCTCCTTACTGGCTTGCTCCTCATAGCTTGCTCAACCTGCTTTCTTAGAGAACCCAGGACCAACAGCCCAGGGATGGCACCAACCATGATGGGCTGGGTCCTTCCCTATCACTCACAAATTTAAAAAAATGTCCTGTGGGTTTGCCTACAGTTTGATCTGATGGAGATATTTTCTCATTTAAGGTCTCCTCCTCTTCGATGATGCTAGCTTGTGTCAGTTGACATAAAATCAGCCAGCACAACAGGGTTTCTCTGTGTAGCCCTGGCTGTCCTGGAACTCACTCTGTAGACCAGGCTAACCTCGAACTCAGTGAGTCACTTGTCTCTGCTTTCTGAGTGCTGAGATTAAAGGCATGAGCTATCACACTTGGCCTTTTTTTTTTTTTAGTTTCATACCTGAGTACTGCATTTGTATCATTTCCCACCCTCTTCCTCCTCTAACTTCTCCTGGGACCCCTAACTTCTCAAGTTCATGACATTTTCTTTAATTTTTTTCTCTCTCTCTTTCACACACACACACACACACACAAAGTGTGCGTAAAATACAACATGCTGAGTTCATTTAGTGGTGCTCTTATGCATTTGTGTTATTACTAACCTCTCGGGGTTGGCTAACCTATCAGTCATTCTTCTCTGGAGACCTCTTAAAGTCCCCCTCTAGGTCAGTTGCGATAAGGAGAGATGAGAAATAACAAATCAGCCCTCTCAATTTTGTAGACTGCATTTCTGCCCTTTCGAAGCTGATGCTCCGGCTAATATTGAAATGTCTGTAGATCTTTCTTTCCCCCCACGAGCATCTTTCCATCTCCAGTGACGGCAAATTCAGCGTGAGCACAAATGTGGAGTAGTTTGCGGCTGGATAAGGTTTACGAAAAGAACCAGGGTGGGTTTCTCTTAATTTCTGACACATGCTTTGCCAAGGTTCATTCAATCAGAGATGTCTATCTTTGAGCCCAAATAAGTGAAAAACACCAGTATCCAGTGGCGACCCTTTGCTCGACTGGAGAGTGAGTTGATTTAATGTGGGTTAGGCTGTTGTGGGGTTGTTCTCACCACACTTTTTTTGCTGTTCTGGAAGGTTGTCTGCTCTGCGGACGTTGTAGGGACAGAGCAGACACACTCTTCTTTCGCTCAGTCTTCTTTCGCTCAGTTCGGACTGCCATAGCTCACACCATCCTTCAGCCAAATCGCAGGAAAACAGCACAAACCAACCAGCACAGAAGAGCAAAGAGGAAATGTTTCTGTGTACTGAGAGGTGGGAACTGTTTGTGTAAACTACTAGTGAGCAGTTTACGGGGTGCAGAAGCTTCTCGGGTCCCTGTTGCATTGTGAAGGCCCATAGTGACCACCCTAAGCAAAGAGTCAACTCTTTTGGAACAGAGCACTCATACGCCATGCAAATCGTGAGTATTCAGCGATTACATACTGTATGTTTCTTGCTGGGGGGGGAACCAAACACTGGACAAAACAAAAACCCTACTTATTCTGGCTTACAGTTTGAGGGGATACAGCCCCACGACAGGTAGTACGGTGGCAGGAGGTTGAGGTCAGGAAGCAGGGGGGAAGGAGGAAGTGGGACCAGGTTATACAGAACCCTGGCCTCCCTCACCCCACAGCGACTTCCTTCCAGCATAGTCCTGCGTCCTCCAGATTTCTAAGTCTTCCAAAATAGTGCCGCCAGCTGGGAGGGACCACGTGTTCAAACCCAAACCTAGGGGGACATTTCATGTCCAAACCACAATATATATGGACCTAGTTAGGCTTGTTTACTAGGGCTATCTTGGTAACTATTTAGTTTAATTTCTGTCCTAATAAAAACCAGGTGATTCTCCCTTACACTTCTTTTAAATATTTATTACCTACATATAATGCTGTTATTAACTTCCAAGGAGTCACTGTTCAGTTGATTTCTATTTTTTCAAACCCCATTTCCTCTTACGGTTTGTTTGCTTTTAAGTTTCACTTTTTTTTTTTCAAAATAATTTTTTTTGTTTTGTTTGTTTGTTTTGGTTTTCCGAGAGAGTTTCTCTGTGTAGCCTTAGCTGTCTACTCAGCCTGTAGACCAAGCTCGTCTGGAACTCACAGGATTTCGCCTGCCTCTGCCTCCCAGAGCGCTGGGATTACAGGCGTGCGCCACCGTGCTTGGCTCAAAGTAATTTCTCTTTATTGATTCTTTGGGAACTTCACCTCCTGGAGAGGGCGGGTAAGGGTTCAGACGGGCCAGCGAGACTGCTCGACTTTATTTGGGATGAACAAATGCTATCTGGGAAATGGGGGGAGGGCTCCAGGGTGGGTGTACGCTATTGGCCGGGGCTTGAGATACCGGAAATGCTCTATTTACCTGCCGGATACTCGTCTGGCAGGTTCTTATCAGGAGAAAGGAAGGTGAACCTGCGTTTTAGCCACGGGCTGTATGACTTCCCTGGGGGGGGGGGGGGGGACTGTCTTAGAGAAACTCACCCGATAAATTCAGAGAAGGAAGTCCCCCGCTGAGAAACGGAGTCCTCTGAGCTAGGGAGAGCTGTCTGGACATGGCAGAACTGCGCCCTTACATATCAGGGCTTTCCAACAATCACGGACCACAGAGGTCCTTCAAGGAGGAAGTGACCAGGAAGTGGCCCATTCCTCAGCTTGGGCCGCCATCATTGCCCAGGGCCGGGGTGATGGTGTGGCCGGCAGGCATATTAGGAGGCTGCATCTGCCGGTCAGACCACACTGGGCCTCACCCCTCCACCACTGTTGACCTCAGCCCTCTCTCACACCTGTCACCACCATCATGTCTCCACTTCCTCCTCTCTTCACAGTGCAAGCACAGCTCAGCTCCTCCATCTTCCCTTCCTCTCTATTGCTCTTTTGTTCATCTGTAGGCCTCCAAGCCCAGGGTTGTTGTTGTTGTTTGTTTTTATTTTGTTTTGTTTTGGGTTTTTTGTTGTTGTTGTTGTTGTTTGAGTAGTCAGTTCCAGGCTGTCCTGGAACTCCTCCGTAGACCAAGGTGGCCTTGAACTCACAGAGATCGACTGCCTCTGCCTCCCAAGTGCTGGGATCAAAGGCCTGCACCACCACTACCCCCGTTTCCTCTTATAAGAAAAAGAAATAGTTTGTGGACAAAATATACTAGACTAAGTACATTTTATTTTAAATGTACAGGTGTTTTGCCTTCATGTATGTCTGTGTAGCATGTGTGTGACTGGAGCCTGTGGAGGTCACAAGAGGTCTTTAGATCCCCTGAAACTGGAGTTACAGACAGTTCTGAGCTGCCATGTGAGTGTTGGAAATCGAACTGGGATTCCCCTGAAGGAGCAACTAATGCTCTTAAGTTCTGGGCCATTTCTCCAGCCCCTGGACTAATTTAGTAATTTATTAACTACAACCCATTCAGCAGGTTTCAGCTTGAAATGACTTAAGCAAAATCGTCTATTCATTGGCTTATCTTTGTCTAGACATATTTAACCGGAGGTGTAGCTCACTGCTCAGACCAACACTATTCAAAAACCATAAGGCAGATGTGGCAGTGCTCACCTAGAGTCCTGCTCCTTGGGAAGTGAGGCGGGAGCATCAGGGGTTTAAGGCTAGCTTTAGCTATAGCCTTGACTCGAGGCAGAGCTACTTGAGATTTTGTCTAAAAAAAAGGGGGGGGGCCTGTGAGACGCTCTGAGTCAGTAAGCTTGATGACCTGATACCAATTCCTGGGACCCACACAATAGACATAGAGAACAAATGCAAGAGAGCTGTCCTTTGACCTCCGCTTACACGCCATGGGATGCACATACCGCTGTACACACACCTAAATAAACAGACGTTAAAGGTGGGCAGAGAAGGTGTAAGGAATTGCAGTCAGATAAAGTACTTGGCAGGAAAGCCTGAGTTTCATCCCTAGTAGTCACATAAAAGTGGAGGCAGAGAACAGAATCCACAAAGCTATCCTTTGATTTCCACATGTGGGCTATGGAATGCACACTCACGCGCACACATACACATGCACGCACAGATTTTTTTTTTTTAAAGCCAGCCACAGATATAAAGCCTGTGTATAATTTAAAATAGTTCACTGTTTATATAAGTAACAAAAAGGTAACATCAACTTTGGCGACACATTTTATTTGGACTGGTAAAACACGAATCATTCCAATATGTGCTTAATATTGGAGGTGTCTACTTGGAAATCTTAGGCTGGGCATGTAGTTCCATGACAGAGTGCATGCCTGACACATAAAAGGCCCTGGGTCCCATCTCCAACACCTCCAGAAAGCATTTCCAATGAGGAAATTTACATTCTTCTACAGGTATTAGAGTTCTGAAAGCACATGCAACTTGACAGTTGACGCATATCCCAGTTTAGACTGGTCACATTTTAAGTGCTTAGTCATCACAAATGGCCAACGGGGGCCACACGGGACCATGTATGCTAAAAGAGGGAATCAGGAAGATATTCTGGCCTTTGTTTCACTCTGTTCTCCTTCTCTTGGCAGGTAAAATGTCTCTAGAATTTTCCATCTCATGGTCTAGCAGTTTGACAAAGATAGTGAGAGAACATTTTTCCTAACTTTTAAAAAAGGAAAAAGGAAAGGTGTTGGCATTGATAGTCCTGTCTCCGTATTGACTGAGTTAGGAGACCCTTTCTCTTTAAACCCACCACCAATAATTACGATCATGGAAAGTGGCATATAGACCAGTGTATTTTGTCACAAATAACTCCTACACTTAAAATTGGGATAACTCCTACATATAAGGACAGAGAGCAAAGCAAGACTTCTCCAAACAAATGGAGTATCTGTACAGACACTATCTGAAGGGATTGATGCCAGGTAGCCACAAACTTGCTACATACACTTACTCGTCTACTTTTCTACCACAAAAAATAGTAAGATGGCCAGCTCTGAAATAATTAATACACATCATGCACTATTATCCTTAGAGAACAGGCCATAACAGAAAAAAAAAAAGAACAAAAACAAAAACACAGGTTGTTTTATATAGATTTTCCCCAACTCTCTTGAAAACAAAACAATGGTAATAAAAAAGAGCAATGAGATGTGTATAAATCCACATTGAAGGCAACTTTAAAAAAAAAAAGTTATAGATAGGTATGTTTTTTGGATAGAGACACAGACAAAATCTAACAGTGGACTGGGGAGGGAAATGGGAAGAGAAGAGGGAGGCAGAGAGGGTGGGATTGGGTAGGGACGAGGGAGGGGGCTATAGCTGGGATACAAAGTGAATAAATTGGATGTGAGGGCGATCTGGCTGCGACATTGGTCGCCAGGGTTGATTCAGCTGATCTGGCTGGCTAGGCAGGTTTCGCCTTCCTCCTTCACCGCTCTAAGTATGTCCCTCCTGAAGATGCCCAAGCTTGGCCAAAGAAGACGACCTTCCCTGAATAGAGGAGGACCGGTCTTCGGTCAAGGGTCTTTGGTCAAGAGTAGCTGCGCTCCCCTGCTAGAACCTCCAAACAAGCCCAAGGTCCACAAAGTGAATAAATTGTAATTAATAAAAATAAATTAATTAATTTAAAAAAGAATTCATGAGGATGCTATCCGAACAGTAATAAAATGTCTGTATTTGGTAATAGAACACCATTCAGATTTTATAGTTACCTCATGATGCTGAGACTGTATTAGTGTGGTTATCATTCTACATGTCAGGAAAGCAAAGTTTTGTAAGTTAGATAAAATCCCCAACTAACAATCTCTCAATTTTGAACCCCAAGGTCTTAACTATTATGGTTGCCTGGCATTATACTCTAAAACACTTCTTGTGAAGTGTGATGTTCTTTCGAATGTACAGACTGTAAGAAGATCCCCAGAAAAACCTTGTCTAAATTCAGGAAGAACCTGGACAAAACGAAAAGCAATTTTTGTTGTTGTTGTTGACATTGTTTTCCGAGACAGGGTTTCTTTGTGTAGCCCGGGCTGTGCTCTAACCCATAGATCTATGCCTCCCTGAGTGCTGGCTAAGAGCAACTTTTGTTGTGGAATATTCTAGAGGGCTTTTCTCTGACCCAGCTAGCTCCCAAATAATTGAGACAGAAACCCATTGATTCATTTAAACAGCTTTAGCGCAGTAACTGGGCAGGTACAATTTGAACTAGTTTTCTATGCTAGTTTGGCTACCTCCCAGCTGCACTCCCCAAGTTACTTGACAATACGTCATCCTGTCTGGGCTGCATCTGCTCCGTCAGGCCATAAAATTCTTCATCTCCATCTTCTTCCCCTTCTCCTAAAGCCTCAGGTAGGTGGTCCCTACCTGTGATCCCAGGCCCTGCTTCTTTTCTGCCCAGTTACAGGCTGTCCAGCCTCTTTTATTTAACCAATCAGAGAATATTGGAGAGCAAAGTTTTACAACATCATTTAGTGTAAGGCATTCCTGGGAATGCACTCGTCTGGAAAGCAGCCAGATCTTGGGGCCCAGAATTTAGCAGTTTTACTACAAAGCACCTAACCAATCCCCAACAAACTTTTGAAATGGCTGGAATCTTCTCTACAGATCTTTGCTAGCAGCAGTTGATCTGATTACAAGGGTCCCTGTACACACAGGAGTCAGACCTCTCACAGGGTTCTAAATAAGGCATTTCACTTTAGGGTAAACTGAACTACCACTGATAAACAATGAGGAAGAGAAGTAGGAGAAATGGCTAAAAAGTAAGATAGAGAACAGGTAGTTATCAAATGGATTAACTTAGTAATAGTGGTACCTTCCTTTAATCCCAGCAGGCAGAGGCTGGTGGATCTCTGTGACTTCAAGTCCAGGTGGGTTTACATAGTGAGACCCGGTCTCAAACCACAACAATCCACAAAACCAAGAGCGACCAACAAAAACGGATGCAGAAAACACAATGTGCTAAGCTTCAGCTTATTATGTGCCGGATGCTGGATGGGCTTCACCTTTCCTGCAGTCTGGGAAGCGCGTGGCACTTTCATCTTCCTCTAGTAACAGACTCTGCTTTTGAACTGAGTGAGCTGCCCCACAGAGTGAAAATTAATGCCCTCACCCCCCTCCTTTAAGGACTGCAGAATCTGGACTTTCAATGGTTTGTCCTTGGAATTATCTTCCATAGTGCCCACGAGTCTTTTATTTCTCCTTCTGAAAAGCTGCCTTTCCTTGGCTTCATCACTGGCTCACTCCCAGTGTCCCCTACTTCCTTAGTGCTCCCCCCCCATCCTCCTCATTACTCCTTCCCAATTTGTTCGTAAATTTGGTCTCTGTCCTCATCTTTTTCTTCCTTTTCTTGGTCGATGGTTTCTGTCTTCTCTCAGACCTCAAATAACATCTGCTGTCGTACTTTGAAGCTTGCCTGTGAAGCTGGTGACTCAGCCCACTGGATTATTTCTGTCTGAATGTCCTACATACCCTTCAAGCCTGGAGCAAAAATGAAGCATTCCACCTCCTGCCCAGACCCCATCTCCTATTTGTTTCCACTCACGAATACTTGCCAGTTTTTGTTACCTGCAAAAAAAAAAAAAAGGCTGCACACAGGCTAGAAGGGGAATTGTCTCTCTTTTCTAGAGGCTCCGAGTCCAATCAGCATGGCAAAGCCTTTGCAGCAAGGGCCACCACTTGGCTGTGACACCTTTTGGTGGGACACAATGGTGGAAACAAGATTGCATCTCAGCCAGAGAGCAGAGAGGGCTAGGCGAGGCCACTTTTGCTCCTTGGAGAGAACTGTTTGACACCCGTCTTCCCTTTTTGTTTTTGAGACGTGGTTTTGCTATGGTAGCCCAGGCTGGGCTCCAACACAAGACTCGTCTGCCTCAGCTTTCTGAGTAGAAGAATCCTAAGTGTGCACCACCATACCTTTTTTTCACACTTATTTATTTTAGTGTGTGTGTGTAAGAAAGAGAGGGAGAGAGACAGAGACCTCCACACACACCGCGGTGCCTGTGTGGAGGTCCATTCTCTTCTGTGTGTGTCCATTCTCTCCTTCTACCTGGGGGTCCCGGGGGTTGAACTCAGGTCAGGCACGACAGCAGGTGCCTTTATCCACTGAGCTTCCATCCTTACCTTTCTAAATATTTTTTGTACTGGGAATCGAACCACGGGCTTTGAGCGTCTTAAGGAGGCACTCTGCGTGTGACCTGTGTTCCCATCCTGTGGCAGTCACCGTGTAAGGAACTCAGGGGTTTGCAGGAGAAAGATTTCCTGCCTTCAGTGACATCAGGGCCTTCGCATCTCTTCAAGGTTCCACAGAACCTCCGATCCTGCCACGTTGGGGACAAAGTTTTGTCACATGGGCCCTTGGTGACCACCAAACCATTTCCAAACCATCTCACTAAGGAAATGTTGCTGTTGCCCTCATCTAACAAGGTGCTGGAGTCAGGAACCAGAATGACACCTCCGGCACCATTCTGTCCACTCCTTGTCCACTCTTTGGTCAGCCTGTCAGATATCTGTTCCCAATTTCTCCTCGAACTGATCTCTCTTTTGTCTTAGCCTAGTAGAAACCGCTAGGAGTCACGCAGAAAACCCATCTTCCTCTTTGTCTCTGGTGACAGACCCTGGTTTTGATCTGGGTGTGGGGGCCCACAGAATGAAAACTCTTTCCCCTAGCTATCCTGGCAGCTAAGTAACGATCAGCTACGCAGGTTCTAACGAGACAGGCATCCCAGCCATAAACTCAGTGTCTTCCCTTCTCCGTGTTTCGGAAAGCCAGCTTAGAATGTGCATCTGAGGGAGACCCCTGAGTCAGGGACCTTGAAGCAACCCCAGACCGCTAACTCACAGGTTGTCATTTGAGGAGTGACTTTTTATCTCATGCAAACTGCGGTTGCTTGGGGCTCCTGTAACAGGAGCTAATCCCAGACCAGCTCCAGGATTTACAGCAGCCGCCTTGGAAGCCAGTCTCTCAGCCTCCACTTTGAACTTCTTTGCGTGTATCCAGTCTGTTTTCTTGACTAAAATCAGGACATTCATTGCCAGATTCAGAGGCGACTGTATCACTCCCACGTGCCTCCCACTTCCGACTCCATTTCCTACAGCCTGTTCCTCAGCATGGCACAACCAAACTGTTCATTCACTGGCCCCTGCTTTATCACCTGGCCTCACTTCTGGTCACTTTCTACTTGTATTCTGGAGGTCCAATCATGGGGACACTTTTGCGGCTTAACAGTACAAGCCAAGCCTGCGTATCTCCATGCCCCAGTATAAGCTGTCACCCTGTTCTTAAGGCACCTTTCTCCACCTTGAGTGGTTTGCTAGGCCTGGCTGGTTTCTGGTGGTCCTTTAGGCCTCCTGGCAGCATCTCTTGGAAGATTTCCCGGGCATTCCAGGCTCGGCTATAGCAGCCTGTGTGTTTCCAAAGTATTCTGTGTGTGTGTTCATCAAAGTATTTCCCAAGCCCAGCCCCATCCCCTTTTCTTATCAGCTGTTACTCTCTGAGTAACCAGAAAGGCTTCTTGCTTTTATTACCAGTCTCTAGCACAAGCCCTGGTACACTGTAGCACTTTAAAATAAAAGTATTGGTTTAGGGACAGCGAGATGGCTCAGGGGGTAATGACTTGCTTGAGTTCAGTCTCCAGAATTCATGTGGTGGAGGAAGAGAATTGACTCCTCCATGGTTGTCTCAACAAACATGTAAAAATGCGAACAGTTACGAAAAATGAATTAAAAGGGTCATTTCAAAAACACACCAAGTAAAAATGAACTTTTTCTCCTCAACACTGGCGTTGAACCCAGGGCCACATGAAATCTAGGGAAGTCTTTTTACGTGGAGCGGTATCTCCAGCCCAACTTCATTTATTTTGAGACAATGTCTCACTAAATTAGACAGGATGGCCTTGAAGTCCCTCTGTCGCCTAGGCTGGCCTTGGACTTTTAATCCTCCTGCCTATTAAGTAGCTGGGATTAAAAGCAGGAGCCCTCATACCCCACCCAACTAAAAGGAAATTCTTGGCAATCTTTAAGTTTGTTCTACTCATTTGAATTATTTTTATTGAATTTGTTTCAACAAAATCTTTCAGAAATAGCTACTTACCATCTTAAGTGAACTTAAGGATCTTAAATAACTTCTGAAGCCAAAAGCAGACGAAGAGGCAGAGTAGGAGTCTGGCTTGACCCACTATCCCCTCTTCTTTAAGTGGTCTCCATTCTGCCAAGCGAGGGCAGTAAAAAGAGCCTTGAACTCAGACCACAGAGAGAACACGGCGGCGAATGAAATGCTAAGCCGTGAGGTGCTAGGCTCACTTAGAGTCATGTGACTGTGGCTTGGCTCACTGTGCTTTACTTTAGAATCATGTGACTAGAGCCTGACCCACTGTCAAGAGGCAGATTACACTATCTTTTCCTTTACGCAAGGCTATCCCAAATCAATTCCCAAATAGGTAAGTCATGTGACTCTTCAAAAATACTGGGGAAAAGAGGGGCCGGAGAGAAGGCTCGGCAGTAAAGAGAACCTGCTGCTTTTCCCATAGGGTTCCGGGTCAGTTCCCAAGCACCCGCATGATGACTCACAATGGTCAGTAACCCCAGTTCCATGGGATCTGATGCCCTCTTCCGGTCTCTGCAGGCATAAGGACCACAGGTGATGCACAGCCATACATGCAGGTGAAACATCCATAATAACAACAATTCATAGCCCTGTTCCTTACTTGTTCCAGCGCCACAGGGTGCCAACACCAGCATGTTTTCCTCTACGTCAGCGGTCACCTGGTGTGAGGACCTTTACCTTACAGTTAAGGGACGCGGCCCAGAAAGTCTGTGCTTTGCTCAGAATCAGTATCCCGGCTGACCCCAAACCCAAACCTCACCTGTTCGGACTCCCAGTTGCCTGTTGCAAACTTGTCAGGAGGGACGTGGCTTTTATAACTTTCCTCGTTTGACTGACTGTCTCCTGGTAAGATTCCGGTAACGGTCACTGATTGCTCACTGCAGGCCTCTGTCAAGGTTTAAGGTCTGCACCAGCAACGCTCCATCGAGCTGTGGTGCTCAGCCTTGCCTGGTTGCGGCTAATGGCCTGAAAGCTTCCTGTCCCTGGTGTACCTGTTCTGTCTTCCTCCTTCCCTTTCATGGGGGAGTGGGGTTAGTATGTAATAAGACAGTTGACTCTGTATGTATTATATGGCAAAGGAGACAGTCAGCTTTGGTCAGACAACGAGAGGAACCTTACATTGGCTGTGTATCTGTTTCCATCTAGCTATCCTTCAATTGTTATTTGTGTGTGCATGTATGTAAACGCAAGTGTACGTAAGTGCTGCGGTACACACGTGGAGAGGACAACTCGGCAGAATCAGTTAGCTTCTGCTTTTACAGGTTCTTGGGAATCGAACTCGCTTTGGACTCAGCCGTCAGGCTTGTGCGGCTAGCATCTTTACCTGCTGAGCCAGCTTACTGACCCAATTATATTGACTATTTTTAAAAACATTAGAGCATGTACATGTACACTCTCTCTTCACCTCCCATGTGGGCTCTGGGGTTTTGTGTGTGAGTGTGTGTGTGTGTGAGTGTGTGTGTGAGTGTGTGTGTGTGTGTGTGTGTGTAATTTCTATTTGTTCCCCATGTGGGTTCGGGAGATCTAACTCAGGTCAACAGCCTTGATAGCAATCACTTTTACCTGCTGAGCCATCTCTGGCCCGCATCATTATATTTAGAGAGGCAATGACACAATGTAAGAAGAACCCTCCCCCCCCCATTGTACTGGCCTTATTCTGTCATATAACGATATACTGGCTTCGTATATGCTCAGTGAGACAATGAAACACGGTTGGACAAGTGCCCTCAACCTCATCTTCATCTCTAACGCCCTATGTGGTTTTCCATCTCCATCCCTCCCAAGTCAGGGGGGGCAAAAGCTACCTCTGTCTCCTCAAAAGCGTTTCCTAGATATTTTCACATTTTCTTTCTCCTTTACATCCTCCGGCACAAGCTACAGACACCTGGAGTTCTCCCCTTTGTAGACCCTTTCTGCAGCTCCGACTCTCCTGAACATCTGTGCTTTCTCCGTGTCTTATCTGCTTAATTCAGGCCTACCCCGCTGTTTCTAAACAACCCTCATTCAGATCTGTTCTGACCCAAGGTCCAGCAAGTCTCAGTTCTTATCTCAGCAAAGTTGTCAGGATTAGCTGCAACCTGACCCTCGACCTTCATTTACTCTACCTGCTTTTTATTGCCTGAATTCTTGTCTGCTTTAGATTTTAGGCTGGTTACACTCATGGTCTTTCTTTCTTCTCAAGTCAACTGAGTGTCTTTTCCTTTTCAGCCTCACACTTATTGGCAGGTCTCTTTTCAACTCCGAATTACTTAACGAACAACACATCCCTGTTCCCTGGTTGTAACTATTACTTTAAGCCCAAGTTATAGTATTTTTCAAGTAAACGCCGGGTCTTAAACTCAATTGTAAGTAATTCAGTAAATGCATTCAGAGGAGAAAGGGTGTCCCTCTGTTTGCATACTCCTAGTTCTTTGCAACATGTAAATCAAGGTAGCAACAGGAAACAGAAAATATATTCAAAGCAGGACAAGTTTTGGAGGGTTTATTTAAAAGGTTGTGAGAATAGGAAACAATAAGATATAGTACAATAAACTAAGGCCAGTGGCTGTTAGGCTATGACAAGGATGTGCCAATATTTCTATAGCATGCTGACTTAGAATCGTATAGCTGTATACTCAGGCATAGTATAGCTGGATCATACAGTAGTTCTATTTTTAGTTGCCTTTTTTTTTCTTTTGAGGAACCTCCAGTAAATCATTCTTAATATTGCCTAATATTTAGTGAGCAACTAGGATTTGCCAACTGTGTCAAAGATGTCTTTTATTTTACAGCTGTTTTCTTTGGGTTGTCAAACTCCATATGTGATGGTTAATTTTATATGCCAACTTGAGTGGGATCGAGGGTGCCCAGATATTGGCCAAATGTCCTTGTGCATGCTTCTGTGAAGGTGCTTTTGGATGAATCTGACATATATATTGATGAAAACAAGTGGCTTTCTTAACGTAGTGGCTCCTCCACTGTGGGAAGCCTGAATAGAACAACAGGCCGGTTTATCCGCTAGATAATCGAGACCTCCTGTCTAAGCAACTTTGAACGGGCATCGATTCTACTCCCTTCCTCTGTGCACAGCGGAAAGACGGCTCTTTCTGTGTCTCCAGCCTGTTGGACTGTGGATGGGAAGCAAGCTGTCCCGCTTCTCAGGCCTGAAGGCCCACGGGGAAACCATTTCAGTTCTCTGGGATCTTCAGGGCGCAGACTGCATTTTCTTTCTCCTTTACATCCTCCGGCACAAGCTACAGACACCTGGAGTTCTCCCCTTTGTAGACCCTTTCTGCAGCTCCGACTCTCCTGAACATCTGTGCTTTCTCCGTGTCCTATCTGCTTAATTCAGGCCTACCCCGCTGTTTCTAAACAACCCTCATTCAGATCTGTTCTGACCCAAGGTCCAGTAAGTCTCAGTTCTTATCTCAGCAAAGTTGTCAGCAGTGCCAAGGTGCAGAACCCATACCTTCTAAGTAGCACGTAGGTTTTTATGTGGCACGGTTGTTGTCACAACCCCTACACCACTTCCAGGAGATCTGTACTACCTAATATTGATGGTCCACACTTCCCCCTCACAGTTCATCCGATTGCAGCTACAAGTTTGCACCAGACACTTTTCACAGGTGCTGATGGGATCCCCCCTGAGGCACCCACCACGTCTCTTAGCTTTTGGCAGAGTGGTATGTGGGTGCTTAATGTCTCCAGGGTAAGCCTTTCACCAAGGGCTTCACATCGAACCTCAGATGGACAATGTCGGGTGTATGGAATATCTCCTAGACTACAGCCTCAGTTGTCCATGACAGCAAGAGCTCAACGTTGTACCCAATGGACTTTCTCCTCTTTCCACGCCATTATTGTCGCTTCTCAGCAATGCATTTCAAATAAACATATATCCAGTTCCTTTTTAGGAAAAACAAAATCCAAAGCGGTCTCTTGAACTATTTTACCTTATGGCTCCTACAGACTAAAAATATTTGCTTGAGGGATCACAGGGCCTCATGTAGCACAACAGACGCTGCAGATGCTGAAGAAAAGACTGGACGGTGCAGATTAACAGACAATGACCCAATAACGCAGTGTTACCGCAGAACACGCTTTGGTGCTATTAGTTGTGAAATATGGCCAGGTTTAAGGGCTGGCACTGAGTCTTGCAAAAAATACACCTGCTAGGTGTTAAGACAGTGTGAGGAAGGACAAGGCCAGGCAAAAGCACCCCCGGCATGGATACAGAGCAGCACTAGGGGTTGCAGTAAACTCAAGTGTATGGCCCCGTCCTCCCTCCCTCTGGGCCTTTATGTGGCCGTGACTGAGACTTTCAGTGAAGGGAGATACATGTTCATGCTATTGTATGGGTCAGTAGTATTTCTTAAGGACCAAGTCTGAAAAAGGGTTATTCCTTACGCTGCCCAAAGCTGAAAGAGAGTGCATTTCTCCTGCAAAGTCAGAACTGTATCTCTCGCAAGGCAAGTATACTTTGCCTCAGAACCCTAAGCATGCCCTAGCCATGATCCTCATTGGTACCACATGAAAGGGTGGGACATGAAACTCATACCCCCCACCTTTTCTTTTCCCCACCATATTCCCAGGTCTTCTGCTTGAGGGCCTTTCAAACACGTGTGTCTAACGGGAAGGCTGTCCTGAGGCTTTCTTGCCCTTAAACTTAATGTTTTGAGGCTACTCTGTGAAACTGATCTTGACACATGCTAAGCTCTTCTGTTGGCATCTTCCTCCTGGTGTGGCGCTTGGGTCCTGCATGCCACCAATGATCAGACTACAGAACGCCAACCAGCCTTTCTGCAAAGGCCAAAGCCAGGGTGAACACTGCTCACTTCTCATGGCCTCAAATCCAAAGGGCAGCCTAGAGGGGATGCTGAAACTGGTGCTGGATGTCAGCATCTGACTTCCGAAAGTGTTTGCCTCACCGCTAAACATCCGTTTTTGTTTTTGTTTTTTCAAGACAGGGTTTCTCAGTGAGGCCTTGGCTGTACTAGACTTGCTTTGTAGATCAGGCTGGCCTCGAACTCACAGCGATCCGCCTGACTCTGCCTTCCTGAGTGCTGGGAAGTGCCACCAACGCCCGCTAACATGTTTTTTAGGTACTTATTTACCTCTTCAAACAGACCCCTAACTCTCTGAGGATAGAAATAGGTCTTAATTAAGTTGTATTTCCGGGGAAGAACATGCATCCCTGATGAAGGAGTGGGTGAAGGGCTGTGTCAGGTAATTCTAAATGACTCAGAGCCCAACTCAAGATAGCTTAAAACAAAACGAAACAAAATAAGACTCCAAACCAAATAAACAAAACCCCTAGCAAAGCCCAAGGCTCATGTCATGCTGTAAGGAGCTGACCCGAAGTACTTTTGCTGTCCTCACTGTTCTGTGAGGTTCCATGCCCAGGAAGGGGTTCAAGATGTTAAGTCCCTGACTCAGCAAGGACTTCAGTTCCAAGTGGTCCTGGCGGTCTTGGCTTGCTTCATGTGCCTAACCTGAGGCCGCCCATTTGGTAGGTCCAGATCTTTGGCTCACCCTTAAAAATAGGGGTGAGGTAACTCCTCAATGTACAGGGGACAGAGATGTGCGCATTCCTGTGGCGGGGAGCCTGAGCACTGGGCAGCCAAAGCGATTCTATTTTCACCCATTACCGAGTTCCATGTCTCTTTCCTTTAGACTGGATCTGGGGCAGATGGGTGCTGGCTCACACTGGCCTTGGTGAGTGACTGACTGGTCTTCCTGAGGTCAGGGTCACACTTCCTGTGTGGAGTCTTCCTCAGACTCCAGTTTTCCAGTGTACGTTTTGGCTCCGCTTGTCCCATTCTCATTCTGTTTCCAGCAAAGCCTCACAGTGCATGCAATGTCCTTTCAGACTCTTTGGCAACTAGTGAGTCATGTATACAAAGAACTATTCAAAGCAAAATGTGCTCCGTCTCTAAGAGAGGACTGAAAAGATGTTTGTCAAGCAGAGATAAAGGCCTGCAACATCTGCCTCGGAGCACGAGAGCAGACAAGCCATCCAGGGACTATGAAGCACCAAGGAAAAGTCAAGTATACAGGGATAATGGTGACACCTGTGAGAAAGCGCAGCCGCCGGTACCCATCATAGGCCAGACCCCACCCTGAGACCTTGGATTCATGGCATCCTTACAATACGGTTTCAAGTACGTAAAACTAGTCCCCTTACTTAGAGTAATGTGCTCAAGGTCCCATGGTAAGGAAGTAAATGCAACTCATGGACCATGGAAAGGACAGATAGGGTGTTAGAATTCTTTGATCGGCTGTCTCTTTCTCCACGGAGTCAAATATTCTGAAAGAGAACTTTGTGTGTGTGTGTGTCTGGTTCACTCTCAAATTTATTCCAGAACACCTGTATTTAAGCAGACGTTAAGCACACACCCACCTCAACCAGGCTATCCTCACAGCAAAGCCGTGTTTTCAAAGCATCATGCTCCTGGAGTGAGCACTGCTTCAAACCCAGGTCAGAGTACAGACAGGAAGTTAGGGATCCGCTTAATGGGTGCGTTCTCTTCTGACTGCCTGACCCTACAAGTGGCCCAGCTTCGGCTGCAGGTTTTCCCTCTGGTGAAAGCGGATCTAACATGCCCCACAAGGACAGAGCGGGCATACAGTACTGCAAATAAGGTCTACTAAATTCTTACACTATTGAAGAGGAAAGGTCCCCCAAGAAGCCAAGAGGTTTCTCTTAGTTTCACACATACACAAAATAAATTCCAGAAACCAGTGCATTAGATCAGCACGGACACAGTTTCAGTGAGAGAGATTATTTATAGAACATCAAAAGGGTGGAAAACAGAGCTCATCCTATGGATATGCACTGTCTGTCGGATATATACAAAACGAGACGCCATAGTTAACTGTGATGGAGTCACAAGAGAATTCTTTACAGGAATAACTGTTGTCGGAGAGAAAGGCCTGGGCTCTGGGCCTCACTTTCACGGGAAGAATTTGCCATGTGTGACCCCAAGGGCTAGTTACAGCTTCTCTAAGACAATTTTCCTTTCTCAAATGGAGATCATCTACTTCAAAGAGCTGCTGTGCAGATGAAGTAAAATCAGGCGTGGAAGCCTGGCTATGCACCGTAAATCAGCCGTAACCACACCACCTCTGCGGGAGAGTTCTTCCTACAAAGAAGAGCCATTGTTTCTCCGGCCAGACCCCACTCACGAGGTCAAGGCGTGCAAGAAAGGTGCATTACACAGCCGGGAGCCGGAGCTGCAGAGGCCGGGCTCGGCCATCCCCGGCCGCCAGGCCCTTCCATTTCCTAACCTTCCCTTCGGGGGAAAGCCCAGCGCCGCCGCGCGCCTCCGGCAGCCACGGCCGGCTCCCGGGTCTTCTCCGTCGTGAGCGCGCGGCGGCAGGGCAGCGCGGGGTCGCGGCCGGTTTCCACGCCTCGCGTGTCCCGTCGGCCCCGGCCGGCCGCAGCCGCCTCCTAGCCCGGCCTCCAGCCGTGATTCGCACGCAGGGCGGGAGGGTAGGGGGGCGGGGGCGGAGAGAGGTTCCTCGTGCGCGCCTCGTCGGCGCATTACGGTACCCTCGTTCCCGGCTCCCGCGGCCGGCCCAGCCTCGCGGTGGGGTCCGGAGAGCCGACGGGCGGGCGGGAGGGCGCGCGGGGAGGAGGAGGAGGAGAAGGAGGAGGAGGAGGAGGAGGAGGAGGAGGCCACCCAGCCCCGCGCCGCCGCAGCCATGGCGGAGCGCCGCGCCTTCGCGCAGAAGATCAGCAGGTACGCGGCGGGGAGCCCGGCCGGGCCTCGCGGGTGGGAGGGTGGGTGTGGCGCGGGCCCCCGGGCCTGGCCGCGCGGTCCCGGGCCCGCAGCCCGCGCCTCGCCGGGCCCGCGGGGCGTGCGGCAGCCCGGCGCTCCTTTGTGTCCGCGCTCGGGTCCGCCTCGGCGCTCCACGCCCACGCCCCGGCTCCCGGCGCCCCAACAAAAGGAAGTGGCGAGGAGGCCACGGAGCTCACGCCCGCGCCCGCCGCCGCCGCCGCCGCTGACAGCACCCGGGGCGCCCCGCCCGCCCCGGCGGCTGCACACGCACCCCGAGGCCGCGGTGCAAAGTTGCGGGGTGCGGGGGGCAGCACCCCGCTTCCCCCGTGGGCTCGGTGGGCGCCCTTCCCCTGGCCCCAGGGAAAGATGGATGGCCCGACCCGCGCTGTGCTTTATGCCTGGGCCTGGCGTTCACGTTCTAGGAGTAAGCCACCTCTCCAGGATAAGGTTTCCCAGCAGTTTCCCTCCTCGTCCAGATTTAGAAAGAAAGAAATAAAAAGGAAGGAGATTTGTAGAATGTAACCAGGGGATGCACTTATGGATAAGGCACTAGACATTAAAAAAGAAAAAAAAAAAAAAAAACTCGGTTCAATAAAACCTTATTTCTTCGACTTCTTTTTAAAGAAAGGCAACATTCAGGTGAATTTTTTTTTTTTTGAGAGTTGTGTTATATTTCTGTGGTTCTGAATCTTTTTTAGCTTGTTAATGTTTGTAGAGGGTTTTTGGATGTGTCAGAAAAAGGCTTTTTATTAGCTCCTGGACCCCCACAGCATTAAGGCTTTTGGGACAAATTTTTTTGTTTGTTTGTTTGTTTGTTTTGTTTTGTTTTCATTTAAAACTGACATCTCATTGAAGCTCTGCCTTTGGCCAAGCTCAGGTGTCAAACGTCTCCTTTTTATTTTGCGTTTTAAAACATGTGCTGTTTCTTCTGAAGAGATAAAATAAGTTCTTAGGAATGTGGGCGTTACTGGCATACTAAAATGAATTCAGATACTGAGTGTTGTTTCCTAAATCGGGACCTTCACCAGGTTGTTGAAACTGTCTTTCATGTTAGTTGTCTTCATCTGAGAAATGGTAAAAAAAAAAAAAAAAAAAAAAAAGGGACCTAACTAGTTGAGTTGTAATGACTATTAAATGGTCATTTTTTTGTATTAAGTGCCTTACCCATACTCTCAGTAAACACTTGTCACTGGGATTGGAAAGTATTACTTTTTGTTTGTTTGCTTTTGGGCCTTAGAGCATGCCATTTTTCCTCTAAATAGAGCTAGAGTTTATGTCTCATAAAGTAAGCACACCTTGGAGGGGTTAGGTATGAAATATAGGCAGTGCCTCTTCTCTGTGAATGGAACTATCAGATGGAATGGGACTAGCTACAAGAAAGAAAATAGAATCTGCTGTGGAAAACAGCCTCAACTACAAGGAAGGATAGTCTTGAACGATATGAAATCGAGGCAGGGGAATGATGAGAACGTGCCATTTCAAGAGAGATACTTAAGTGTAGACATGGCAGTGATGATGAGTGATTGACTGGCTACGGGAGTGAGGGAGAGTGGGGACATGCAGCTTTCCAACCGTGCAGCTGCCTGGATGGAGTCAGTGAGGTCCATGAGTACAGGAGGAAGCCATTCAAGAGTGGAATATGGAACATGGAAATGTTGATTCAGGTTTGGGCAGCTTGGCCTTGAGGGCTTATAAATCATTTAAATGGAAATATCTATTAGATTTTTGGTGTTGGTTTGAGACTGGGATTCTAGACTCCAGCATCATCAGCAAGTAGCTTGTAATTGAAACAAGTTGGGCTGATGGGATTGTCAAGAGAGCAGATCAAGGGCAGAAAGCTGTATGCAATTAGCAGTTATCTATTATGAGTGAATACTGCCCTCCTTGTTACTGAGTATCATTAAATAATACTTCTGAGGGAATGATAGCTATACTTTTAAGTTCCCTGCCAGCGGAAACACAGAACAATGTCTGGAGATAAATTGGGGTTGACAGCCTAGCCTTGCCACTCAATGAATAAACTTGAGCAAGTTATTTGACTCCACACCCAATTGCCCTAATAATGGCAATAATTCTAGAACTTTCCTTATAGGGTTGTTGTGAGGTTAAAGAAACCAGAACCTCTAAAATGCTTAGAATAAAGCCTTGTGTGCAGTAAAGAGCTTAGTAAGTAGCCCCCATTCATTTTTGCAATGTTTATGAAATGAGGCTTAGGACCTTTTCTTCAGAGTGACAATCTTTTCCATAATATATGCATACATGAAATTCATTGCTCTGTAAAAACCTACTGCTGTGTGAAACTTTAGAAAAAAAGGATTCATGTTGGTCTAGAGATCTTTATAAAGAACCATACTGAGCAGCTTTTCTGGCTGAGCTATTTTTCCAGCCCTTTGCTTGGAGGGCTATTATTTTTTTGAGGTTGGGATTTGATTTCTGAAAGTTCTTTATTCATGTGTACCTGCGTGGACTGATTTCTTCAGCTCAGCTGTGCAAAGCCCCATGCATTTTGCACCTCTCAAGAAATTGCCTCTTCTCTGTTCTTTCTCCTTTTTGAGGACACAGCTCATGCATTTATGAACTTTTAACTATTTGCACATTCATGATGTCGGATTTCTTTTGGGTCATTTTGTCCTGTGACTTGATAGTTAATAGAAGGATGGACATTTATGTGCATTTTACTAGATTCTTATCCATGCAAGCCAGCAAGGCACACAACATAGGAAAGAATATTGGTTTGGGGCCAAATTGCACCAGTTGAAACTCTGCCAACATGGCACTGTAGCTGGGCAGTTCGGAACCTTTCATCAGGTCTTCTTGTTTTGCTTTCCGGAAGGCCCTATACAGTTACTGGGAGGATTAGATGAGTGAACACCCCTGAAACCCTGCCACTGCCAGGAACATGCGCGCTTGGAGCATGTCAGCCGCTGTCGTGTTCCAGGCCACCCCTTGCTACTTGTGGTGCTGTTTCCCCGACGAGAGTACAGACAGAGATATCGTTGCCCCTGTTGGCACGCACACGCGTGTCTTTGGGTTCCAGTTATCACGCTTTTATTTGTATTTTTCCGTGTTAGTTCCCTGGGTGCCGCTGTCAACATCACAACTTGATGTTTGTTTTCTTGTCTTTCCGAGTTTGATTAGCTCTAGATTTTTTGGCAGAGAGCGGAATTAATGAGCATGTTATTTTGTTTGTTTTGGTTTGGGTTGAGTGTTTCTTTCAAAGGACTGACTGTAGTCTTCCATAGTTGCTCAAACTTGACCTCGTCTCTGTTGGTGATTCTGAGTGTTGGACCCAGTCTGATTTTATATGTAGTTCTGTGTGTTACCAGCTCTGCCGCTGTGTTTTCTCTTTGGACTGGGAGACTTCCCTGACCATTTTTTCACCTAGTCCTCACTAATTCTTGTTGTGCTAGACCTGAGCCCGGGGTTACGTGAGCGCCACGTGAGCACTCTGTACCTCTGGTCCGCCTCCCCGCCTTCCCTTGCTAATTCTTAAAGCTCAGTGTCTAGCTGCCCTCCACCTTCTAAGCCATATGTTGGAGGGAGACTAGGACGGCTGAGTTACCTGTTTTTACCGTCTTCTTTCAGTGAGGTTACTCCAGATGGCCTCCCCTCTCTTTGAGCTGGGGTCTCCCTGCCTTAGCCACGTCCTGTCGTGTTGGAATGGTAGGCATGTGTCATTGTAACTCTGACGCCTCCTCCTTACTAGTTTTCTCGGAATCCCGGCTCTACCCTTTCCCCTTTCCATTCTCACATTTTTTTTTAAATCCCTTTTAAAAGACCTTTCTTTTCTGTCATGAGACTTCTTACGCCTGTCGCAGTGTAAGACAAAGACGTATTGAATTGTCCAGCATTCCTAGTTGCCACCAGTTACTGCTTTTCCATCTGTAGTCACCGTCCTCTCAGCTAGGTGCCGTTATCATGACCACTTCCTGCCTCGTTTCTTAGGAATGCCGGGCTGTGTGAGCATGCTTAGCTTATGTGTTCTGAGTTGCAGGTCCCAGTTAACCCTTGACCCTCTCCTTTGCCTTAGCACTGATTTCAGGAGCTGTGCCCTCTCCCAGTTTGTGTCTGCTCCCCTGCTCCACTTGCTATAAAGTAACAAAGCAAATGAACTCCAGTTACAATCATGAATGAGTCTTACAGTCCAGTGTTTGGAAAAGAAAAAAACGCCAACAACAACAAGCAAATAATAAGATGCTGCTGGATCAGGTCTTGACTGTTCAAGCCCAGTGCCTGGTAGCTGCCGGAACTGAAGTGATTGCCCCCCTCAGTGCAGCCTGGAAGCACATGACAACACTTCCCTGGGCAGTCACAGCCCTGATCTTGCCGCCCTCTTACTCACACGCGGGTCAGGTCTTCTGAGGCCCAGCTTTCATCCGCCATACGCTTTCCAGACAGTGGGAAAGCCAAACGCTTGCTTGTGTTGTGAGGTTCTGTATAATCTGGTCTCGCTGCTGTTGACCCACTCTTTAGTGTCTACCTTGCTCTCCAGTCAAAGCTGTTTTCACCGTGGCCCAGAACCATAACTGTTCCATGGTTCGTTTTCTGTTCCTTTAAAAGAGGTTGATCTAGCGTGTGTGTATGTGTGTATGTTTGCTTATACTACATACTGCCATGTATGCGGGGCTGGAGAACAACGTGCAGAAGTCAGTTCTGTCTTCAGCGTGAGGTCCCAGAGTTCTCCCTCAGGCCCCGGTCGCTGGCAAGTGCCTTTATCTGCTGTGCCACCCCACGGCTGCTGTGATAGGTTTTTCTTTAAACATCTTGCTGTTGTGGCGTGTGCGCACCCCTTCCCCGAGAAACAGTAAATATAAACAAACAAGACGTACAGATCTTGCCGAGTCCCCGGAGTGTTGACTTTGGGGGATAACCTCTGTGTTTTGTGCTTAGCACCTGTGGATTCATTGTAAACAATGCAGTTTTTCTTTTCTGCTTGCGAAGGTATTTGAGTATGTTGTCTGGCTTGTTTCCTTTATTCTTTTGCTTTTGCTAAATATTATACTGTGAAGCTCATTCACGATTGCAGCCCAGGTTCACTCATTTCTGTGTTTCTGTCGTGTTTTATTGTTTAAGCATGCCTTCTGATTACTAGACAGCATGTATATTCTGGGACTCATCTGTGTTTAAGTTTCTCCAGTGCAGGGTTCTCTATCTTCCTAATGCTGTGACCCTTTAATACAGTTCCTCATGTGGTGACCTCCACTCAACCTTATTTTGTTGTTACTTTATAATTGCAGTTTTGCTACTGTTATGAGTTGTAATGAAAGTATCTGGTAGGTGACCAGGTGACCTCCGAGGAAGTGCTGCTCCAAGTCCTAAGCTGTTCTCTGAAAGTGGTGGTAGAAAATTTTGCCGCTGCAACAGTGTGGCTTTGTGTAATTGCTGCTACTTGGTATTGCCGCGTTTTTCAGTTTTGTCAGTGTATTGGATTCATGATGCTAGCTCATTGTGAAGTTTTAATTTTTATTTACTGAATTATTAATGAAATTGAGCTGTGCTTTTTCTGTTGAAATGCCTTGCTTTGTAAATTGCCGAATTAAATCTTTGTGGTCACTCCCTCCCAATTTTTTTCTTTGTGATTTTGTGTAGGTACTTTGCATTCAGTCAGTGTATTAATCATTTATTGATTATTTTTATAGCACTCCCCAACTATGGCTTATTTTTTGTTCATTTGTTTTGGTTTTGGTTTTTGAGATAGGGTTTTCTGTGTAGTCTTGGCTGGCCTGGAACTTGCTCTGTAGTTCAGGCTGCCCTCAAACTCTGAGATCCTCACGCCTCTGTCTCCCAAGTGCTGGGATTAAAGGCCACTATCAACTTATTTTTAATCTTTCCTAGGGAACTTTTTGTAAAGCTAGTTCTCATTTTTAATGCTGCTTATATTTTGTGGTGGTTGTTGTAGTTATTACTTTGTTTACTTGCTTGTTTTTCCTTTCAGACAGGATCTCTTGTAGTCTAGCCTGGCTGATATAGTGGAGGATGACCCGACCTTGAAATTCTGATCTTTCTGCCTCTCCCTCCAGAGGGCTGTGATTACTAGGCTACTGTGTCCAATTTATGGGATGTTGGAGATCAAAGCCAGGGTTTCCTGCATGCTAGACAAACATTCTACCAAACTGACCTCAAGTCTACCCCAGTACTTTATGGCTCTTACATAGGAAACCTCTGCTTACCCTGAGGCAGACTTCCCTCGGTATTGACATAAACTCTCTTGTCGCTCCCTTAGAGCTGAGGTGTTTCCCACTTGCTATGTGAACAGCGTGGACCTGTATTATGGTGGCTCAGCCTTTCTTCACTGGAACATCCTTGCTGCAAGTTCTCATTTTGTTCTGTAGATCTGGTTGTGCGTCTTTTTGACCAGTTACAATGATTTTAATTCTGATCAGCTTCCAAATTTAGTTATTATTATTATTATTATTATTATTATGTCTTAGCATCATTTAAGTCTTTGAAATTCTCATTAATTTTTGACTGTATTTTCCCAAAAGTAAAAACAAAAACAAAACTTCCTACCCATGCCATATTAGTATTATATTGGAATTCTGTTGAATTTACACATCAGTTTGGTGGAAAATGATGGTCTTTTAATACTGAGTTTACACTCCACAATCTGCGGTGTCTCTCTTCAGCTATCGAGGACTTTCTTATCATAGGAAAAAAAGCTTCACAGTTTTTCTCTGTGAGGTCCTTGATATATTGGTTAAGTTTATTTCTAAGTATTCAGCTACATCTTGCTCTTGTTGGCTATAAAATGTGTCTGTAGATTTTTTGATATTTTCTGTATATATTAAGCATGTATTCTGGGAGTTAAAATGTGTTTGTTTATTTATTTATTTATTTATTATTTTGCTCTATAGTTGGTTCATATCTCCGAAGTCTTGTATGTTAACAAGTAGTTCCCAAGTGACCTTTTGGGAAGTTGATGGGGCCTTTAGGAGCTGGGGCCTAGGGAGAGGCCTATAGGTCATCAGTAACATGGCATCAAAGGGATTGGGACCCCTGGCCTATGCCTCTTTCTCTTTTGCTGCTGGTGATAAGGTGGCTGATTTTGCTCTGCTATGTTGGTACTTCCAGATGTGTTACTGCTATGGGTCTAAAGCAAAGAAGCCACTTGGCATGGACTGGAACTTCCGAAAGTGAGCCCAGTAAAACCTTTGTCTTTATAATTCACTTTGATGTAGTGATAGAAAGCTGTCTATTAACTTGCATTATTGTGTGATTCTCACCATCCCCGTTTTATGATCTCAGAGGCAAAGCGGTCTGTTTCACTCTGGAGCTAGATGATTGCTGAAAGGTCTTCCCTTTCCTTCTTTCAGCCTCTCTCTCTCTCTGTGCCTTTCATTCTTTCTTTCTCTCTTTTTCTTTCTTTCTTTCTCTCTCTCTCTCTTTCTGTCACAAATTATTTCAGACATCATCCCCTAGAAACAGAGAATCCAGGCCTTGTTCGGGAAGTATAGTCCCAGCTTCTGGAACATGAGAAAGTGGGGTGAGGCTAAGAAAGATGAGAAGTCATGTAAGGTGGAGGCGTGTCTTCCTGGCTGCTGCTTCACAAAAACTGGAGAGAGCAGTTGGCGGGTGTCCTCGCTGCCCACAGAGAGTAGCTGTGGACAGAGAAAGAGTTCCCCAGATCAGGAGAGGCTTTTGTAGAAAGGGCACTTACCTTCCTGTTTTCTCCTGTTCTAGGCAGCTCAGTCTCCAGGATTAAGTCCTGCTCTGCTTTGTTGAGTCATTTGAGCTTTTTGGCAGCCTCTCTGGCAGTTACTTTTTCATTGGCTTTTTTTTTTCTTTTTTAAAAACCAAGGGAATTTTTAAAATGCAATCACAAAAGCTCAAATCAGATTAATTTACGAATGAAAAAAGTGCTCACTCTTGCAAGTTGATGATTGGATTAAGGGATGCAGATGTTGCCGGTAGGTCTGCTCTCTGTGTATCTCAGATTTTACATGAAAACCAAAACAGTTGCCAAGCGATTCGACAGCTCTAGGCTCTGCTCCTAGCAGGAGCTCAGTCTTCTGTCTGCCTCAGGTGTATGTGCTTCCTTGAACTGGTTGCTGTGTTCAGGATGCGGAAGAGCCTGGTCAGTCCTGGCTTCCTTGCCCTTCTCTAGCTTGGAGGGAGATGTAATGATGTCAGCCCCACGTGGATCTCAGGAGTAAACTCATTGCCCACCAGAAAGGGTTTCTAATGAAAGGAAGGAAAGTCATCCCAAGATGACAGATGCTCTTCAGAGTGAATTTGGAGGCCAGGGGAGATGACTCATGTGCTGTGCTTGTTATCCTCACGAGAACCGGAGGTTGGTGACCAGAACCAAACTCTCTGGGCTCTCTGGCTAGCCATTATAGCTTAGTCAGGGAGCTACAGGTCTATGAGAGACCCCATCTCTAAAGCAAGGGTGGTACCTGAGGAATGACACCACAGGAAGACAACATGTACAAATACTTTCACATATACAGATAATGTACACATACAAAATAAAATTAACCATTTATTTACTTCTGTGTGTGTGTTTTTGTGTGTTTGTGTACCCCCAAGATTGATGTTGGGTTTCTTCCTTGATTACCCTCTACTTTTTTTTATTGAGGCACGGTTTCTCGCATGCCTACCTGAAATTTATGTGGACAGTCGGGATCTGAACCCCAGTCCTCATGGTTGGGTGACAAGCTCTTAACCATTAAGCCATTTCCCTGGCCTTCAAATTAATGAGTTTTTTCTTTCTTTTTTTTTAGTTAAATTTTTATTTTTTAATATTGATTACAGTTTACTTGTTTTGTATCCCAGCTGTAGCCCCCTCCCCATCTCCTCCCATGCCCCCCTCACTCCCTCATCTCCTCCCATGCCCCTCTCCAAGTCTACTGATAGGGGAGGTCCTCCTCTCCTTCCATCTGATCCTAGCTTATCATGTTTCATTAGGTCTGGCTGCATTGTCCTCTGTGCCCTGGCAAGGCTGCTCCCCTCTCAGGGGAAGGTGATCAAAGAGCCAGCCACTGAGTTCATGTCAGAGAGTCTCTGTTCCTCTTACCGGGAATCCACTTGGATACTGAGCTGCCATGTGCTATATCGGTGCAGGGGTTCTAGGTTATCTCCACGCATGATCCTTGGTTGGAGTATCAGTCTTAGAAAAGACCCCTGTGCCCAGAGTTTTTGGTTCTGTTGCTCTCCTTGTGGAGCTCCTGTCCTCTCCAGGTCTTAGTATCTCCCCCTTTCATAAAATTCCCTGCATTCTGCCCAAAGCTTGGTTATGAGACTCAGCATCTGCTTTGATTCAGTGCTGGGTGGAGTCTTTCAGAGTCCCTCTGGGGTAGGTTCCTGTCCTGTTTTCTGTTTTTCTCCTTCTTCCAGTGTCAAATTAATGATTTTAACTGTTTCATAGTCTTCTTTCAATTGAAGTACAAGCTGTAGAAGAAGTTTAATTCAGAACATGGCTGCTCAGGCAAGAGATCACATCCAAAGACCTTCTAGGTCTGTGTGATCCAGTAGAAATACAAACACATTTTTAATGTGTGAGACAGAGGCAAGCAGATCTGAGTTCAGGGCCAGCTTGGTGTAGAGAAAGTTTAATGTAAAGAAAAGCTTAGGTCCAGGTGTGGTGGTACATGCCTGTAATCCCAAACACTGAAAGTAAAGTTAGTTTGTAGAAGGAAGCACCCATGTTTGAAAGTGATACCTAATTGAGTGGCAGAAAAGGTGATAAATGAGAAAGATTTGAGAGTAGGATACGCCCAACTCATGAGGAGAGGAAAGGAAAGCTACTTAAAGAGCAACACAGAATGAGTTGGGGGGCGAGGAAGAGAGGGAGGAGGAGGCAGTTTTACTGGGACAGTATTAGAGAGATGGGTTGCAGAGAGACAACTCAGGTAAAGATCTAATGAGCCAGCAAATGAGAAGGAGCCAAGAGATTAGAGCAGATAGCTTGAGTGAGTTGGAGGCCAAGCAGAGCAGTTCTGGGGCCAAAGGAAAAGCCAGATTGAGTAAGTCAGCTGGGAGAGGAGTTTGAGCCAGAACAGTTGAGTTGCAGTGGCCAGCCCAGAGTTCAAAAGAACCAGAAAGAGTGAGCTTATTAAGCAGTAAGGCTTAGAGGCTGAAAAACATTCTAGGCCTAGGTTAGATTGTGTGGAGGCTAGAAGCTTCTAAGACTAGGTTAGTAGAGGGAGGCAATAAGCAGACAACAGCTGAACCAGGAGAATAAAAGTCACTTGTACAAGAACTGGTGAAATTCAGAGAGAATCATTGTAACATCATTGGATGTTAGCTGGCTGTAAATTCCCTGTCACTTAATTTTTAAAAGCTTAGCTTAGATCTTAATGCCTATCTTAGTTACTGTTCTGTTGATGTGAAGAGACACCATAGCCAAGGCAGCTTATGAAAGGAAGCGTTTACCTCGGAGCTCACTTACAGTGTCAGAGGGTTAGCCCAGGATCATCATGGCCAGGGGTGTGCAGGTAGGCATGGTGCCAGAGCAGGAGCTGAGAGCTTATGTCCTGATCTGTGAGGTGGGGGCAGTGAGACAATGCAAGACTGGGAATAGCATGGGCTTTTGAAACCTCAGAGCCCTCCCCCCTCAGTGGCACACCTCCTCCAACAAGGATGTACCTCCTAATCCTTCCCAAATAGTTCTACTAACTGGGGACCAAGCATTAGACATAGGCGCCTATGGGGGCCGTTCTCATCCAAACCACCGCAGTGACCTTTCATAGCCCTCACAAGAGTGCTTGCCTGGTTTTCCTTTTAGAATTTCTCATGTGACCAGCAAACCGAGCTAACCCTCTCATTCCTGTTAGCTCTTTGGTGATTGTCATAGTTACTGCTAAAGATAGAGGGATAGGAGAACGTGTTTCAGGGTCCCACGTCGTCCCTGTCACTCTGCACTGGCTGTCTTCTTTCCTGCTTTCCCATCATCCTGTCCTTGATGAGACCCTTCCCTTATCTTCTTTGAGCAGCCCCAGCCACGAAAGACCTAGCTGTATTAATGTATCTACTTTAACTGTCTTAGTATTAGCGTGCACGAACACATGCACACGTGGAGATCCGAGGACAACGTTCTGAGCTGGGGCTCTCCTTCCACTGCGGGTTCTGAGGCTGAACCTGGCATAACAGGCCCCCCGGGGCAAGTCATTTTATCTCTGAGACATCTCACTCATCCTACTGAGTGAGGTGTATTTTATATGCCATAAAATTTACCTATTTAAAGTATACAAGTGAGTGATTTTTTTTTTTAGTAAATTTATGATTATGAAACCATTACCCAACCCACTTGAAGAGTGTTACCATTACCCTGAAAAATGCTTTGTGTCAGTGTTTAGTCAGTCTCCATTGATACTCAAAACCCTAGGTAGCTGCTGAACTGTCTTGTATATGTCTGTGTGTTCCTTTTCTGAACGTGTCACATAAATGGGGTTATGGAGCATGAGGTCTTTTTGTGTGTGGCTTTTAAAAGCTAGCCTAATGTTTCCATGTTTCTTCCATATGACAGTACATATTCCTATTTTTACTATTTATGGCTGACTAATACCCCATTTTATGTAGGACATTTTTTGTTGTTATTGTTGTTCATCAGTTAATGGACATTTAAGTGATATCTGTCTTTTGACCATTAGGAATGTGCCTCTGTGAACATTTGTGTGCTGCTTTTCTTTGAACACTTGGTTTCAATTCTGTAAAAATATTTTCAGATTTATTTGTTTTGCTTTGTGGGTATGAATGTGTTGCCTGCGTATATGTATGTACCGTATGTATGCTTAGTGCCCGAGGGACCAGAAGACAGTATCAGATCCCCTAGAACTGGAGTTACAAATGGTGTCGGCCACCATGTGGTTCTGCGAACTGCAAGAACAACAAGTGCATTTAAGCACCAAACCATCTCACCAGCCCGGCTGGCGCTGCAGCTACAGATGGTTGTAAGCTGCCATGTGGGTGCTGGGTATTGAACACAGGCTCTCTGGAAGATCAGTGCTCTAGACTGCTAAGCCATCTCTCCAGGCCAGTGTGCACTAATTTATTAAACGTTTCGCAGAGGACTAGACAGACCTTAGAGGTTCACAACAACAACAAATGATTCATGTTTTGGGAGACAAAGTCCTAATTTCCTAATTTGACTATTACACAATTTAATCATTCTATACTGTATTTTAAAAGTTAGTTGAGGGTTGGTGAGGTGCCCCAATAGGTAAAAGCACGTACTGTGTCAGTTTAACCACGTGAGGTCAGTTCTAAGAACCCAGGTGAAGGTGGAGGAGAACCCTGACTCTGTGTGCACCGTAGCATGCCTCTCTCCCAATAATACACACAATTAAAATACACACAATTAAAAATGTTGGTTGATGGTAAACCAAGAGGGATTTCTGATTTTTGTTGCATGTGTTTTTACGACAGGATCTTATACGAGCTGTGTAGCAGAGGATGAACTTGAACTGCTCATCATCTCTAATTTAACTCTTAGGCATATGCCACCCTCAGTCCTGTCACTGACTTCTTTATGCTTAGGCCAGATTTTCACTGTTCTGATTTCTGTGGCCTCATAGTGAGGGTTGAAAGCTGTCAGTATGAGTCCTCCAGTTTAACTGCTAATTCAAATCGTTTTAGCTATTCTAGGTAATTTTGCACATTTTAGGTCAGCACCAACAGAAAGTTTGGTAAGACCTGCAGTGATCCTGTTGAAATTTTGATAGGGATTATCTTGACTCTAGAAGAATTTGGGGACAAATTTGTAGACAAGATTGAGCTCTTCAGCTCATGGGAATGGGAAGTCTTTGTTTATTTAGATCTTATGTAGCATTTTCTTTTAAAAAATTCTTAGGCAGGCGCAGTGGTGCACGTCTGTAATCACAGCACTCTGGGAGGCTGAGGCAGGTGGATCTCTGTGAAGTCAAGGCTAGCCTGACCTACAAAGTGAGTCCAAAACAGCCAAGGCTACACAGAGAAACCCTGTCTTGAATAAAACCAACCCAAAACAAATTCTTTGACAATTTTATTCATATATATATATGAAGAATTTTATTCGCTCTGTATCCCCATTTCCTTTTCCTGATGAAACTTTTTTCTGATGCCCTATTTTCATGGTGTGTGTTTGTATGTTGGGGAAGATACTGAGTTTAATTAGGTGTCTTTGCTTGAATGTGGGTAGGATATTATTTACTGGCGCAAGGGCAACTTACCAGTGACTTTAACACTGAAGAAAATGACATCCAAGATGAAAAATGTCCTGGGCTCAGTGTTGGACAGACTTTAACCACAGCTGCAGTGATTTCATAAGTGCAGTGGCCATGTCAAGTCCAGATGTCTGCTTACTTTGTATCCCCCATCCTTTGGCTCTTAGGTTCTTTCTCCTCCTCTTCCTGGCTGTTTCTCCAGCCTAGGAAGGGGAGATACAGACGCAGAGAGTAAGTGACAGGGTAGTACTCGGTCCTAAACGGGACGTCATTTTGTTTTGACACAGGATCTCTTGTAGGGTAGGCTGGCTTGAATTTGCCTTGTAGCCAAGAGACCTTAAACTTCTGATCTTACTGCTTCCACAAGTATGCACGGTGAAGGGATGAAATCCAGAGGCCATGCTGGGCGGATACTCCAGTGACTAAGCTTCATTCCCACTGTCTCAAATAGTTTTCTTTCAGCACGATTCAAGTTTTCAGTATATAGATTGTCACTTCCTCCACCTTCTTCTGGCTTTACTTTTCTAGTCTTTTTTTTCTGTTGGTAAATTTATTTTAAGCTTTTATTTTGGATGTTATCATATGAAGAATTTTTTAAAATTTATTTTTATTAATTACAGTTTATTTACTTTGTATCCCCCATGTAGCTCCCATCTTCCTCCCCTCCCAATCTCCCTCTTTCTCCCTCTTCCTTACCTGTGCCCCACTAGTCCACTGATAGAGGAGGTCCTCCTCCCCTTCCCTCTGATTCTAGTCTATCAGAACTCATCAGGAGTGGCTGCATTGTCTTCCTCTGTGGCCTGGTAAGGCTGCTTCTCCCTCAGGGGGAGGTGATCAGAGAGCAGGCCAATCAGTTCCTGTCAGAGACAGTCCCTGTCCCCATTACAATGGAACCCACTTGGACACTGAAATGCCATGGGCTACCTCTGTACAGGGGTTCCAGGCCATCTCCATGAGTGGTCCTTGGCTGGAGTATCAGTCTCAGAAAAGACCCCTGTGCCCAAACTTTTTGGATCTGTTCCTTTCCTTGTGGAGTTCCTGTCCTCTCCAGGTCTTATTATCTCCCACTTCTTTCATAAGATTTCCTGCGCTCTGCCCAAAGTTTGGCTATGAGTCTCAGCATCTGCCTTGATACCCTACAGGGTAGAGCCTTTCAGAGGCCCTCTGTGGTAGGCTCCCGTCCTGTTCCCTGTTTTCTCCCTCCTCCCATGTCCATCCTCTTTGCCTTTCTGAATGGGGATTGAGCATCTTGGCCAGAGTCCTCCTTCTTGATTAGCTTCTTTAGGTGTACAGATTTTAGTATGTCTAATATCCACTTATGAATGAGTATATACCCTGTGTGTTACGCTTTCAGGGCTGGGGACTTGGGGCTTGTTTCCTGATACCCCTATCCGACCTTTAGCTGTTAGTGGCAGCCTGGTGTTGTAAAACTATGGAGCCTGCTGACTGGAGTGGTTTCCATCATTGCTCTTACACTTGATTTTTTTCCTCCCTACGTCATTGGCTAGAACCTCCAGTGGAGTGCTGAACAAGCAGAAAGCCTCGCTTTCTTCCTCATCTAAGGAAAAAGAAACATTCAGATTTTCACAGGGGTGTTTTTGTTCATTTGTTTGTTTTGTTTTCCAGGAAGAATTTAATATGTAGACAAGGCTGGCTTCAACTCATGGGGATCCCCCTGCCTCTGCTTCCTGAGTGCTGGATTAAAGGTGTGCACTCCCATGCCTGACTAGCAGCATGTTATGAATTGTAGTCAAATACTGTAGAGAAGGGTAGGAGAGGACACAGATTTGCGAAGCAGTTAAAAGTTAGAGTAAGCTTAGCGTGGGGGTTTGGGCTTAATAGTCCCAGCACTCTGGAGCTGAGGCAGGAATAGCTCATGAGTTTAAAGAGAGAATGGATCATAGGCCAGCGTTGGGTATGGAGGGAGACCTTGTCTTAACAATAGGAAAACCAAAACCAAAACCAAAGAAGTTTGAGTAGACCACGATTTATCAACTAATGTATATAACTTATAGAAAGACTGTAATTGATATGCACATGAGCAAGGTGATTCTTAAGACCCCATTCTTGAAACATAGGGTGAAATTCAAATCTTTGCCAAAGACAGTGCCTCAACTTAGAGTTCTGTTCAGGCAGGAGACAGATTGTAACCATGGCAGCCAACGTTTTAGTGTTTGTGTTAACCTGTTAGTTTGTACATCAGGCATTTTCACTGTGTTTGTCTGACCTGGTAAGCTAAGTTTGGGCAAAGAGAGAAATAATTCACATGAACTATAACCAAAATTGTTTGCTTTTGGAAACTTGATTCTATATGAGTGTGTGGTATCTGACTTTATCTATAATATATATTATATACACATCATATAACTGTGCTATACATACACTGTATATATAGATCTAATTAATATTTACACATGTATGTGACTTTTTTTCTTTTGGATGCAGTGTTTTACACTGTAGTTCAGGTGGCCTGGAACTTATGGCAGTCTCCTGCCTTGACTTTTAAAGTGCTAGAATGACAGGTGTTTATAATGAGGCCTGTTATATATCTGAACTTAAACCCTACCCTGTCATTTTTAATGCCTTTTATTTTATATTTTATAGTTTCTAAACCTATTTTTCTCATTATAAGATATTTGTTATAGAAAATTTGGAAATATGGGAGGCCCATAGGAAGAATAACAGTCACCCATAATTCTCCACTTAGAAAAAATCTTTGCCTTGCAGAATTTACATTTTAGTGATAATGTTTGGGAAAACTAGAAATAGCCTAATGCTCACTAATAGAGGCTTGTTAAATATATTTCAGTTGATCCACAGAGTGGACTGGATAGCAGATTAACAGTGGTTAATTGTGGCATCTCTCTATTCACATCTTGGCATCATTCCTGGTTAATTGTGTAACCATAGTGACCTTGAAACTTCAGTATCCTTATATAGCGCTTGCTTCATGGGGTGTTCCTGAATATTAAATGTAACTTTATATAGTATTTGGCACATTGAAAGATGTTTCTACTATTATTAATTTTATGTGCTGGTTGGGAAAGATTTCCAAATATAAGTTATGAAGAAAAGATAGTGTGGTGTAATGTATGCACACCTAAAAAATATTTACTCTTTCTCTTTCTTTTGTATAAAGTATATCCATGAAGGTATTAAGTGGTTAAGGAATTTTCACTGTGGAGTTGGAAGTAGTAATGACAGAAATAAATTTTTTTTAAAGAAAACCTTTTTTGTGTGAATTTTAATGAATGTATATAACTTCTTTTATATAATTTGTTTTAAAGATTTATTTCTTATGCCAGTGTTTTGTTGTTGTTTTATTTTTCTCTTCATTGTAAAATCTTACTGCCTTTGTTTCTACATCAGCTCCCTGAAAACGGTCTTTTGTTGATACACTAAAAATGGAAATTATTTTGTGATAGGTAAACGGATTACATATTTGAAATTGTTTAACATTTTTACATTAAATTAGAATATTATGTTAAATGATAGCTTTAAAAAAAAACCTCTGGTATAAAAATGAATGAAAGTTAGGCTTCTAAAGAAATGTTTAGACCCTTCTGAAGACTGAGATGGCCCCTGGAAAATACTCTCTTACAGTGATAGCTGAAGCATGTTCCTTTTCAGGTAAATCAAATCGGCACACTTACAGGTCGGTTTACTCTGAAGGCTGTGGAATCTCATAGTGTAGACAGTGACCAACTTCACTTCTACCTGCTTGTTCCCTCTCTACACTTAAGTGTCTCTCTTTGTCCCACACCGTTTTGGACATTGAGGCTGTAAGGTTGGGCATTGACTTCCATCCCCGAGGAGCCCCAGCAGCTGCTCCATTCAAGCATTGGTGCTGGCCTGATCTTGAGGGAAGGAATTACAAATTCTGCTCTTTGTTCTACTTCCCCCTGCAGCCAGAGAGCATTTTCTCAGCACTCTGTGTGTAGGAGGTACTCTTCTGGGAGGGTTGGCCTCAGTAAGATGAAGTCCTGCCTTTCAATTGGCTTTTCTTCCTGTCGGGAGGAGCTAAGTGTAGTTGTAGTCACTGGGGTATTAGTCGCTTATCACAAAAAGATGGTTCTTTCAAAAAATTAAACAATTACTTAATATATTGGAATGCGTTATTATTCTTATACGTGCATGTATGTTTGTGTACCATGTGCGTGCCTGGTACCTCTAGGGGACTGAAGAAGGTGTTTTATCGTCTGGAATTAGAGTTACTTCATCAGGATTGTGAGCCACCATGTAGGTGCTGGGAGTCGCACCTGGCCCTCAGCAAGAGCAGCTAGTGCTCCTAACCACCGAGCCATAACTAGCCCCAATGAGGTAGTTCTTGATAGAAAAATGTCAGCACAATTTTCTTTATGACTTGTTTTGAAATATATTTATACAAAATAGGAGAGGAGTGGCATAGACAGAGCTTAGGTGACATTTTCTTGACCTTGCTGGTTGCGGTAGTTATTTAGTGTTGCTGTGTCAGAAACAATGGTGGAAAGGTTCCTTTTCACTCAGCCATCCAGAGGTTTGTGGTCTGTCGGAGCAGGAATGGCGTGGTGGAGGGGTGTCGTCTAAGGTGGTAGAAATGTGCCAGCAGCTGGAACAGGGCTTGGTATAACCTCCAGAGTCCTGCCTATAGCACCTTTCTTCAAGACCCTCCCTCTTAAAGCTTCCACATAATGTCACAGCCGGGGTTTGGCGTTAAAAACAGGAGCCTGTGCAGCCATTTCAGATTCAGACCCTAACAATGGTTCAGAGAGGCCGTGAAGCTGCCACTGAAGAGTGAGAGCGCCATGCTTGAGAAATCGAATTCTTGAGACCTCACTGTGCCTCTCTTCCCGCTGTGTTTGCATGCTTGTTTGTTGCAATGCTGCTAAGCCAGAGAAACTTACTTCAAGATTTTTTTTTTTTTTTATGCTTCTGTCAAAGAAAATGTTGATAGTCATCGGGCTTCCTTATGGCTTGCCTCAAGCTCATTGTGGTTAAGACAAGGTTTTTCATCTCTGCTGCTAGGTTGTCAGCACTGATGAATTTACTCATTATTTGATCTTTCGGGCTGCGTTTCCTTGAAGGTTTAGGGATGCTCAGTATCAGTGGTATAACTGAATGTATTAACTCCATATATTGGTGAGTGTGATGCCAATAACAAACATAGTCAAGAAAAGTGGAGAAAGGTTTACATAACTGTAGCAGGCAAGGAGAACATGGAAGTTATTTCTGAAACTTTGCCTTTCTTAAAGGCAGTATGGGGATTTGTCCCCCCTTGGGACATATGCATACTCAGGTAAGTCAGACTTTTAGGGTTAAGCACATTCCTGAGCATGCTCAGTGAAGGAGGGTGTTCCTGAGCATGCTCCGTTGAGATCGTAGTTCAAAGAAAGATGGCTTTGGTAGTTTAGCCTTGACTGTCGACTTGGATTAACAGGCCTAGGCAGTTAGTGAAGCACACCTGGGTGAGTCTCAGAGGGCCTCTCTAGAGAAGATTAGATCAGGAGGTTTTCACATAATGAGAGCAATTTACTTGATGGATCCATAACATGATGGTATAATTGGGAGGTGGGGATAGGAAGTGGAGACTAATTGGAGGAAGTAGAACACTGGGTGTGTCCCTGCGGGCCTATGCATTCCTCTGGTCTCATCACATATGTCTCTCCTCTTTGTTTCCTGTCCACCATGAAGAAGCTTCTCTGTGATACACCTCTGCCACCATGATGTTTCGCCAAGCACATGGGACCAAATGATGAAGTACTGAACCCTTTGAAGCTATAAGCCCAAGTAAAAATTTCTGGGCACTGTGGACATAGCCCACTTGGTTAAGTTCTGACACACAAGCATGAAAAACGGGGCTAGGTCCCCAGCACCAACATGTAAAATGCGAGCGAAGTGGTGTGTACTTTGAATTGTAGTGCTGGGAGGTGGAGACAGCCCGGCGGACATGTCCTAGGCCATTGAGAGACCCTGTTTCAAAAATACGCGGTGGATGACACCTGAAGTTGTCCTGTGGCCTCTTCAGATACGCTCTTCTGAGTGCACCTCCACTCAGATGTCTTGTACCCACGTGCAGGAGTGCACACATAGACACACACAAACACACATTGGACATTCTGTGTCAGTGACACAGAGCCTAACTGATTCTGTGGTGGACATGGTTAGCCTAATGTCAGTAGAATGCATGTTGAACTGTTAAAATGGAGGCCAGGATACATTTTTGGGCTTGCTAAGCTTTCTGGTAAAATTATAGCTTAAGAAATAGGAAAAGAATACTTTGAGAGTGCATCATTTAGGAGTTCTCCCCAAAGATGACGGCCTTGCCGAGTGGCTATTTTCTGGATGCATTTCATCCCTTACTCCTAAGCTGCTTACTGTCAGTCAGGGTTCTGTATCTTCCTACTATTGGTGTGACATCCTGCTGGTGTGAATTCACAGTAGGTCATGGGCTGCCAGGAACAGTCTAGTGCCCCAGCTTGAGTTTTACTACATTTTAAAGTATTATTTAACTATGACATAAACTATGAGTGAAGTCAGTATTATTAAGATTCCCACCTTATGTAGCCCAGAAAATGGAGGGGCTTAATGTCTTGGGGAATCTAGACTAAAATGTAGTTAAACAAAGAGGAATAAGACACAAAGGGTCCTTATGGTTGTATCTTAAAAGACATTCGCATTAAATTTATTTTGAGTTTTTGGTCAACACACAGAAGATTGTAAGTATTCAGGGGGCAAAAAAGCTTTATGAATGATGAGAACAATTAGAAGGTAGGTCTTCACCCCTTCAGCTTCGGCATGCCTAAGTCTTAGTGACTCACCTTTCGTTTCTTAGTCCTTTCGAAAGGACTTAGTCCTTTCGGTTCTTGTGTCATCGTGATTCTGATGTGATGAATCCAGACACGTACTTTAAGGGAAGAATGAATAGTAGTAAGATTGTATAATATCCTCCCCTAATTGATTTGGTTGGTCCTAAGGGGACCCTAACTTCCCAGTTTTTAAGTATACCTAGTCTGTGGTTTATAGGATAAAGTTCTGATCCCTCTAGGAGATGGGAGGTTATAGGTTTACCTACCCAGTAAAAGTTGACATCATCTTCCCTCTATTGATTATATTTCATTACCTGATATTCTCTCCACCAAAGTGCACCTTCAGAGCTATGGGAAGACCTTCTATATAGCATTTTAATTAGGAAGAACCTTGAGCTTCTTCTGTCTGGGGAGCTGTGATGTGTGGGGCACTGCAACAGGGAGAAGTCACGACCGATTTCTCTGAGCCTTTCCACACTTGACCATGTGACTGTTAAATTTAAAATTGGCCCTTTCAGGTTTGTCAGACGACAGGATCTCCATGCTGCCTGTAGCCTCCATTTTATTCCTCACAAAGTGTGTGTGTGTGATGAGTGTGAGTGGGCACACGTGGGTATGTGGAAGTCAGAGGACGGGTAACTTTGTGGAATGGTTTCTCTCCCTCCACCTCTATGTGGAGTCCAGGGGTTGTGCTCAAAGGCAAACACGTTTACGTACTGAGCCATGTCTCCGTTCCACCATACACTGTTTTTGAAACAAGAGACTAAAACCATTGTTATCTTAGACAGATCTGGGTAATGTAAACCTGGGAGTAATTTCTTCTAAACATCCTCTTAAAACTTACGCCTTTTCTATTTTGCAAAGGAAGGCTTACATCTACCAGCAAAAATATTGACAGAAATGAAGAGATAAGCACTAAGTCTTCCTGGGGCTGGTAGCATGGCTGTAAGTACATGTCAGGGATTTTTAGTAGCATGCCTTTGGTTTGTGTTTCCATTTCATTAACGGGCTACTGGTAGCTTCCTTAAACATTTATCATCTTCTCGTCGGTAGACACATGGGTTCATTAGTTTGTCTGTGATGTCCTTTAAGTTTGGGAGTTTTGTTACCCCAGGAAGCTAGTTGTAAAGAGTTCCCATTCCAGGATGAGTTAAACTGTGGGTAGATTCAGTGACTTCTTTAATCATCGGTCTTAATTACTTTCTACTGCTGTGAAGAGACACCATGGCCAAGGCAGCTTATGAAAGGAAGCATTTACCTCGGAGCTCGCTTACAGTGTCAGAGGGTTAGCCCAGAATCGTCGTGGCCAGAGGTGTGGCAGGCAGGCATAGTGCCACAGCAGGAGCACTGCTTATGTCCTGATCTGTGAGGTGGGGGCAGTGAGACAGTGCAAGACTGGGAATAGCATGGGCTTTTGAAACCTCAGAGCCCTCCCCCCTCAGTGGCACACCTCCTCCAGCAAGGATGTACCTCCTAATCCTTCCCAGATAGTTCTACTCACTGGGGACCAAGCATTAGACATAGGCGCCTATGGGGGCCGTTCTCATCCAAACCACCGCATTAATAAAATGCCAGCATCTTTTCTGGTAACCAGACCTTTTCTTGCTTGCTTTGGAAATCTGTATTGTACTTAAGAGAATCAAATAGGAGGCCTGGGTCCTCCTGATGATGCTCATCTGAAAGAGGAAATGAAAGGAGTCAGGTTTGGTCACCACCCTCAGCCTCTGAGCATAGTTTGGACAGGTCCTTTTTCATTGTCTCCCTCTTCACTCAGGGTGCACACTGATTTCCCGTGCTATACTGCTGGCCACTGGGTCTCACACTGGGTCATCAGGAGTTCTCTGAATATGGCTTCTTCCTTTGGGTTACCTGAAGTGGACTGGAGGGTGACAGCTTCTTAAAGCAACTTGTTTGCTCATTTTCCCTCCAACTCAGTCACATCTTGGCTGGTAACAGCCTTGAAGACAGTATCCAGCAGACAAGACAAGGGAGCTCTTTGGGTTCTTTCTGGCTGTGAGAACGCTTGACATGAAGTAGATGTCCAGGCAGTCTTGTTTCTGTGCCTCATCTCTTTTCTTGTTGTGTTGAACCTTCAGTTCTAGCCAGTCCCGTTTTATCATTTTATTCTAGGGCAGAATTGTATTCTATAATTCAAAATTTTGTTTCATTAAAAAATTCAGTTTTCTTCCGTGAAAATAATTCTCATGTTAACTTCCATTCATACTCCTTACATTTTCTTTCTGCCTCATTTTGATTCCTTCTTTAAATTTATATATTGCAACAATACTTCAAGATATCGAAATTCAAAACAGAAAACCAAACATGTTCAGTAAAAGAACATATTTTATTTCTCATAGCTTGATGTGTGTCTTCTGCTGGTCATTCCTGTTGGGCCTTCCTATTGTGGCCCAATGCAGTGATTGTTTGTGTTAAACTGTGGTTTGTGTTAACAGTGAGGGAGGTTGTGGAATTGGAGATCTGAAAAGAAGTAGATCAAATTTTGTATTTTTTTTTTTTTGGGAGGAAAGTAAGGATTTTCATATATTTAATTGAGGATCATAAGTAACTTCTAGACACTTGACCTACTTTGTTATTTCCACTTTGCAGTTGGTATTAATAGCTTACTAAAGTGAAAATGAATAGCCTTACCTGTTTTGCTTTATACTATAAACTGTCACTAGAAATAAGAAAGTGGCTGGAAAGAGTAACTGAAGGTAAAGGATTTTAAGTTAATTATTTGTCATCTTTTTTGAATATATTAGATTATAGGTTGGTTAAGAGATTGTTGGGGGAGAGTTTATTCAGGAGGTTGAAATAGGCCTCTTATCTGGGCAGCAGACATTTGCTGTTACAGCTTATTTTCAAATGATTTATTTTTTGCGTTATTGCATCTTATTTTAATTATTACTGATTTTCCCTTTAGGGACATGACAGCATGTGGAAGTAAGTAATATTTGCGGAGGCCTACTTCTTGGACTCTTGGCATAGCAGGCTTGGCTGCTTGTCCTGAAATGCCAGAGAAAAACAGTGGTGAAAGGCACGAGAGGCATTTTAATTGGTGTGGGGACAGGGAAGAACAGAAAAGGCCTAGTGGCTTGAGATCTGTCTTTGAGGGACTAACAGGAGCTTTGAGGTTTTTATAGAGAGTGTAAAGAGGCAAGGTTGTGGTTCGCATGCCTGGTGATTTGGCTGAGCAGTGTCTCAGGTGGTACTGTGGTTGATCATTATCTTGAGTGGTTCTGAGCTAGTGGTGCCTGTTTTCAGTCCCAGCACTCAGGAAGCTGAGGCAGGGGTGTTGCTGAGATTGAAGGCTACCCTAGGATGCATGTTGAAACCCTGTCCTCCAAAACAAACCAAGGTGAGTAGGGGAGGGGATGGGAGTGAGGAGATGCTCTGTAAAGCTCCAGAGAAATCTATCACTGGAGGGAACAAGTCAGTTCCCATTGTGAGAAGATGTTCCCCTTAGGGCTCAGCCTTGGTGGGTTCTGTCGTCAGGATAATTGGTTTCAGTATGGCAGTAGGACAGTTGTTCCTGCTTAGCCACACACTGTCATCATGTGGACATCTGTCTGTGAGACTCTGCTGCTTGGGGTCATTTTTTTCTTCTTGTTGTAAAGACATTTATTAATCAGATCAGCTGTTCCTGGAATCCAAGGTAATTGTAGGAGGGTACTACCCTGAAGAATTCTGAAGAAAAAAAAAAATCACAGGTACAATTGAGTTGGGGACAAAATGGAGTTAGGTTGAGTAGACCCCACTCCTGTTGTTAAATAAAAAAAAAAAAAAAAAAAAAAAAAACAAAAAACAATCACTTTTTGAAGTAGCTGTCTCATTTGTTTTTCTCTTTAACGTTGAAATTGTCAAATAATGGGTAATGTTTCTGATTTCTTGAGTCAGAACTGAATTCTCTTTACCACATCAAAGAACGAACATGGTGTCTTTTAATCCTAGCACTTGGGGGCGGAGGCAGGTGAATCTCTGTGACTTTGAGCCAACCTGTTTAAGGAAGCAAGTTCCAGGCTAGCCAGCAGGACTGCATAGTAACAACAGCAACAGCTACAAGAACCTAAAACCCAAAACCAAAACCCTCTAAATTGATTAGATATTTAATGGATATATAAATGTAAGGACTTTAAGCATGTTTAAGAAATACTTGCACGAGGTGTGTTGGTGCATACCTTTGAACCCAGCCCTCTCGGAGGCAGAGGCAGGCAGATCTCTGTGAGTTCAAGGCCAGCCTGGTATACAAAGTGAGTCCAGGACAGCCAGGGCTACACAGAGAAACCCTGTCTCAAAAAGCAAAAATAGCAACAACGATTTTTTTTTTTTAATACATGAATTCCATTAAAAGGCCAGATGGAGGATTGATGAACTGAGGTCACTCCCCCACCCTATGTGGTAGAAGGAGGGACAAGGATTCTCAAAGGTTGTCCTCTGAACTCCACAGTCAGCAGGCATGTACCTTCCCCTCTAGCGTAAGAAGAAAAGGATACTGTTAAAGGGACTGCTTCTGTCTTTCTCCAAGGAGACCACAGAATCGCCCTTTGTCCTCAGTCTGTCCTCTCTCGACTGCGTCCTCTCCAGGGGTCAGCTTGAACGTCTAGCCACTTTGGATGCTCTTCTCTTCCTCCCTTATCCCCTTCTAGCTAAGTGAGGTTTCTTTTACTCTTTCTTTTTTTCCTTTCTCGCTTTCTCAACGTAGCCACACTCAGTAGATCTCCTTTCTCTGCGTAAGTCTAGCTTGTTGGGACTGCAGAGGCCCAGGTTTTCACTCTAAAAGTCTGGAAACATGGTGACTTGTGCCTTATTACTCCTACCCTCTCAGTGTTCCCCTTACTAGTAATGTCTAAATAGCCATTGAATGAGCCAGTGTTGGTATCCATACCTGTTGCCTAAGGTCACCAAGGTCCACGGATTACAGGGGTTTTGACTGGTATGAAGTGACATATACCCACTATAACAGTGTCACACAGAATAAATGTCCTCTCGGTGCTGGTTAGATTTTTGTTTGTTTGTTTGTTTGTTTGTTTTTCCATGTTTGTTTTGTCAACTTGACACAAGCTAGAGCCGTCTGGGAAAAAGAAGCAGCCTTAATTGAGAAACACCTCCATCAGATTGCCCATGGGCAAGGCCTGGGGGGGCCTTTTCTTTGTCAATGATTGGGGTGGCAGGGATGTGCCACCCAAGGACCATGTAAGAAAACAGGCCGAGCAAGCCAGCAACAGCACCCTTCTGTGGCCTCTGCTTCACAGCCTTTCTCCTCTCTTCCTTTTGTCATGTGAGCACAGCAATGTAAAGGCAACTACAACAGTCTCTAAACGTCCTGTGTCCTGCTTACTCATTCCCCCTTCCGCCTTCCCCTTCCAGCCCCTAGAGTTGTTGTTTCTTTGTTTCTACTCTAGACATGGTTTTGCCTATTTCAGTATGTCCTAAAACAGAAATTACATACTATATACCATTTGTAGACTGGTTTCTCTCACTTGAGACTGTTCTTTCATGGTTGATAGCCCATCTTCTTTTTATATGGGTGTGACATACTTGGTTTATTCACCCACTGAGATACAGCTTAGTTGCATCCAAGTCTTGCCAATTATGAGTCATGATGTAGTCTTCCAAAGCATTAATATAAGGGAAAATATAGCAGTTCAGTATCTGTGTCCTGAGAGAAGAACTGTTTTATCTCAGAACCATACACTTAGAATTGCATAGTTAGCTCATAGGCATCTCTAAGAAGTGGCTGTAGAATGTTTGCTATGGAAGAAGGGAAAAGACTAAAGAGATAAAGTAGGGGAAATAGTACATTAAACAGGTAATTTTTGGAAAATGAGATTTTTCTTAAAACCCAATTGGAAATTGAGGTTCTCAATCCAGCTATGAGCTTGAGAACATCTTTAAAACTTTTCTCATCCCTGCACAGACACTGGGTCATCAGCTGGGGCCACTCACAGGCATGGGATAATGAGAGCAAGTAGGGTTAACTTTTTGACAGCATTAAAGGGCAGAAGGAGAATTTTATCAAATAGAGAAGTAGTTTGAGAATCGTAGAATAGAGGTTAGATAGTGACATTGTGATGTAATTACACAAAGTCGGTGGATAGTAATCTTCGTTGTATTTGTGACCTACATTGAAAAAATCTCATTAGTGTAAAGGGGAACCTTATTTTATTACATGATTTGAAACTTATTGACTATTTTATCTGATAGTTTTGTGGAAACTGAGGATTATAGTCATTAATAAGCTATGAGTCCATTTGAATGTCTAAAATATTTTTGTTTTAAAATACAATTTTTTAAAAACAAATTTATAATACGAGTATGTAAGGTTCAACAGATACTTTAAAGTCTTGGGATTTCTGCACTCTAATGCTGATTTTTCAAATTAAGATCTGTCCATTACGGTGCCTTTGCAGGTACATCTGTCAGCAATTTATATGGAGTGTATACTACACGGAGCTTTCATATGGCTTTTGAGTGCTAGAGCTTTGTGTGTGTGTGTGTGTGTGTGTGTGTGTGTGTGTGTGTACGCGCTCGTGCGTGCGTGCGTGTGTGTGTGTGGGGGTGTGGTCCTGGTAGTGGATGCATACCTGTGTGCGCGTGTCTGGGGCTGACAGAGGTTGACATGGGGTGTCTTTCTAGACTGTGCCTGTCTTGTCTGAGACAGGGTCTCTCACTGAAGCCAGAGCTAGCTGATTCAGACTAGCTGACTGATGAGTCCCTGCTCAAGTGCTGAGATTACAGGGGTGTTAACAGGCCTGGGCACTCAGTGCTGGGTATCAGATGCAGTATCTCGTGCCCCAGAAGCAAGGGTTTTACTCCCTGAATACCCACCCCCCACCATGATAAATATTTTAGGGACAAAACATAGTATACATGAAACAGAAAAAATGACAAGAATAAAAACTTTCTAGAACTTTTTCTTTTTTTGTACTTTATAGAAGTTTTAAAGAAGTGTAGTATAACTGTGCTTAGTCAAGAAAGTTCGCGTGAAGATCTCGTCATCTGAGTTTTACCTTTAAAATGGCTTGAGAATTGAGCTGGTTACCAAGAGAGGCAAAAATTCTCAGGAAACAATCTGTGTTCGTTGACGAGATCAGGGATGCTCCTGCTGAGAAACTAGACGCATGCACTCTGGGCAGAGCCAGGAGGACCCAGTGTGCTAAGAAAGTCCGTGAAGTAAGGAGGCAGAGGCATGTGGAGGAATTGAAGGAGGGGGATGGGGTGGGCTTGACGAACACATTGCATGCATCTATGAAATTCTGAAACAACATGAAAGGTTATAAAAGAGTTTGGTTAATAATGTGAAAAGACAGAGAAATTAGGGTCAGATTTAGGGAAGCGATTCTTGCCTGGGTATCAGGACATTGTTTATTAGTTAAGTAAAAACAGAAAATAGTTTGTTGGGGCATAAATGGGGAAGTAGTAATATTAAAAAAGAAAGAAGAACTTTTTTTCTCACAATTCTTAGCATAGTTTCATGTATAAAATATTTTAGAATTTATTTTCAATCTTTATATGCATTTTAACATATATATGTATATAATAGCTTACACTCTTTCATATGTTATATTTCTAAAATGTCACATTAGAAATAAGCTCTGTAAAAATTAGCTGCACTGCTTGTGTCCTCCATCAGTATTAAAAAAGGGGTATGGTGAGTTCAAGGCCAGCCTGCAAAACAGAGAAGATGTTATAATTCTAAGCAAGAACAAAATTGTTAAGGTGCTTTATGAATAATGTTGTTATAAACAAACACAAAAAATCCCTACCATTCTGTTTTACCAGTAAAGACTCAGAAGCTGGATGCTTGGGTGAAAACCTGCTAGCTCAAAGAGGCAGAGAAAGCACCCAATTGACCTTCCTTTTTAGCTCAGGTCTGCATGGAAAAAAGCCAAAGGCTCACTAGCTCAGCTGACATGACAGTCCAGGAGGATAAGGCCAAAAAACCCAAGGCTGAAGGCCTGCTAGCTCAGCCCAAAAAGCCAGGGAGGGAGTGGAGAAGCTGAAGCTGAAGCTAAAGCTGGAGTTTAAGCTAATCACCCTTTCTTCTTCTCCACGCTTTTTAAATACCCCTCAACTCAGAGTTCCTCCTACTCTTTAATCCCTGCCAGCTGCTTTCTTGCTCTGCCTCTGAACCTAAGGTTAACTTTACTAAATTGTTTGTACAGAAAGCTCTTGCATTAAAGGTGTGTGCTAGGGCTGGGTGAACCACACTAAACAAAAAACAAAGAGTTTTACAGTTCACAGTTTTGGGGTTCACAATGGGATCAAATATCCTGCAACAGAATTTAGTCTCTGTCTCTCTTTTATTTTTTTGAGACAGGGTTTCTCTGTGTAGCCTTGGCTGTCCTGGACTTGATTTGTAGACCAGGGTGGCCTCAAAATCACATAGATCCGCCTGCCTCTGCCTCCTCAAGTGCAGGGATTAAAGAAGTGTGCCATCATGCCTGGCTGTGTTTAGTTTTGATATGCTGAGGCCTTGTTATTTTATAAATACATTTTTAATGTACTTCCCTCCATTATAAACGAGTTTTGTTTTCTTAAACTTACATACATACATGTTGGGTGTGTATGTGTGTTGGTGATGCATTACTTTTTTTGTTACAGAACTGTTGCTGCTGAAGTTAGAAAGCAGATCTCTGGACAGTACAGCGGTTCCCCCCAGCTGCTCAAAAACCTCAACATAGTTGGCAACGTATCCCACCACACCACAGTAAGTAGCATGTATCCAGCACACCACAGGAACTAGCATGCATCCACCACACCACAGGAAATAGCATGTTCAAGCTGTGGAGTGTTACAAATGCATGAGGAGTCCACGAGAAAGTTCTGAAAGTGTAAGTCAATCATGTGGGTTCTATGCCAGTCTCCACCTTCACTGTTGTCCCTCACTCTGGCAGTTGGAGTTGAGAAGAGAGTGCTGGGGCTGCTCGAGAGAAGTGATGGTTTCCAAGTTAACTCGGAAACTCTATCAGCGGGATTTAATCAATCCTGGAATGGTACACTTAGATTCCTTAAATGACACGACTAGAATCTTCTACAAACAGCAATTGAGGCAGTCCCTGTGGATTTGTAGCTGTCTATCCCTTCTAAGAGAAGGAAAAAGCTATTGAATCATTATTACTGGACAGGCATCGTAGGTGTAAACAAACTGTCTCTTATGAAAGAAGCTATCATGAGAGAATTTTTATTTAAACTCATTTATGTTAGGAATATGAATTAAAATAAACCTTTATCTTAAAATTAGAGTACTTTACAAGTAGCTAAGGAAACACTGGTTATTGAACAAACATGCTGGGGGGGATCATTGACCTATAATAACATGTTATAAATGTTTCTGTTACTAAAAGTTTAAAAACAGGAATTTTCTTTATGAACAATAAACAATATGCTAGTTGAAAAATCTTAGAATACAAGAGTTTCTGGGTAATCTCACTGTGCATGGGGTAGGCCTTTGAGTGTGTTATTGTTCTGCCTTTCATCATGCTATCTTTCATCTTGAATTATATCTGAGTTATTCAGAATCCCATAGCTAGACACCAGATTTGGTTTTTATAAATAATTGCAACTCATATGTAATCTGTCTTGTGCTTCCCAGTCCGATTACCATCTGTTGTCTTGTGTTATTGTTCTGGTACCCTGATTTTAACTATCCTATGAGGACCTAAACACCACAAGTCTACTAATTTTTTATTGTCCTTCTGCCTTGATGTCCTCTTCTCTCCTCACCAAGGAACTTACTTTTTGAGCATTCTAATTACTCTGTTGCATCTACCTTTGATTTCTTTAACCTCCTTTCATGTTATTTCATCCCTTGGCACAACCTCAGTGCTTTTTAAATCCAAGTCGCTGCCTACCATACCCATGTAGCTGTATGTGGCTAGAGAAAATGCACAGTGGAATTGATTAAATTCCATTTAAATTTATGCAAAGATTTATTTATTTATTATTTTTTATAATTTGTTTAATTTTTATTTTATGTATATTAGTGTGAAGGCATCAGATCCCTTGGAATTGGGGGCATAGACAGTTGTGAGCTGCCTTGTGACTTCTGAGAATTGAACCTGGGTCCTTTGGAAGAGCAGACAGTGCTCTTAACCACTGAGCCATCTCTCCAGCCCCCTTCTGCAAAGATTTATTATCCGAGTTACTTAAGTGCTTTTGTAATTTTCCCTTTAAGAAAAGATGCCATCTTTTAAAAATTTGTTCGGACTGATTCAGCCCTCTCAGATTCATACTTGCTGGCTGTTTTTTTTTTTTTGTTTGTTTGTTTGCTTGTTTTGTTTTGTTTTGCTTTTTTTCTCTCATTTAAGCATTCTGCTTTTTCTTGCCTCACCTTTTCTACCAGTCTCCAACTTCCAAATTTTCTTAGCAACAATATTTTCTCAAAGGGTATGCAGTGCTTGTGGCATTCAGTTTCTCTTTGTAGTCATTTTGAAAAGGTGCTTGTTAACTATGAGAGTCCGCAGATACAGCTAGAGACAGACAGAATGCTGCACATACTGGCATTTCCTTCCTAACTGCATTTCCATTATCACGCTTAACCACTTCAACAGCAATTTCTTGCTATCTTCTGTAGTTGGAACTTGTTATTTCCTTGCTGGTTTCAAGAAATTTTTTTATAGTCAGTTCATTCAGACCAGAATTCAGGAGAACATGTGGGATTTGATCTTAGGTTGCTAGAGTTTTCTGCCCTTTTAATGTACTCCCCCCCCTTCCCCCCAGGAGCTCTAACTTTGAACTATGTTCAAGCCATTGGCTTATTGGAAGTTAGGTCAAATTTGTTACCTTTTCAATGTCCTTTTTATTTTCTTGTAGACATTTTTCTTCTCTTTTTTCTATCAGTGGATAAAGTTCTGTTCCAACTTTTAAAAACTGGCTTCATTGAGTTGTACCATGCAGTCTTATCAATTTAAAGAATTAAATTCCATGGGATTTTATAAATTCCCTGATATACTACCCCTTAGGAAACTTTCATCACCTCAAAAACAAACCTTTGTCTCGTATTTTATCACCCTTCTTTCTGAGCCCCACCCAGCTCACCTTTGGTTTTGAGGGAGGGTTTTCGTGAGTACCCCCACTAGCTTCAAACTTGTGATCCTTTTGCAGCCTCTGGATTTTAGGTTATACCAACATATTTGGCTTATACTGGAACCTCTGATGGTATGCCGAAAGTTCTGACAGTTTATATCGACAGTAACCGTATCCCAGATGAGTGGCAGTGTTTCTTCTCTCCGTATAGGGAATTTCTTTTAGTATCCTTGCAGGGTAGGCTGGCAACAAAAACTTCTTTTCACGAGAGTATATTTTGATTCTGCTTCATTTTCACACTGTTGGTGATTAGTCTACAATTCTGAGTCAGTAGGTCTTTCATTCCCCAACAAATTGTTATTTCCCTTACATTTTTGTTTGTTTGTTTCTGTGGCTGACTACCCAACAAGAAGCAACTTACAGGTGAAATTTTCATTATGGTTCGTGGGCTGAGGACGCAGCCTGCCGTAGGTGGGGAAGGTGCAGTGGTGGGAGAGAGTCAGGACCCCAGTAACAAGAGCGTGGCTTGCCCACATCTCACTAGGCCAGGTAGACTTGTCTTTTCCTTTTCCGTTTTTAACTTATTTTCGAGTTTCCGGCCCGTGAGATGCTGCCACCCTCCTCCATGGAGGGTCTTTCTCATGCAGGAAACCCAGCTCACAGACACATGGAGAGGCGTGCCCCACTAATGCACTCTGGCAGTCCCGCCTACCCCCAAGAGCCTCTCTCTGTAGCCCTGGCTGTCCTGGAACTCACTGTGTAGACCAGGCTGGCCTCAAACTCACAGAGATCTGCCTGCCTCTGCCTCCCATGTGCAGGGATCACGGGTGTGTGCTGTTGACTGAAATTAGCTGCTACAGTAAAGTCTTATTTGGTGATAAATCTACTGTAATTGGCCCTCTAGTTGTCAGGCGTCATTTCTGTTCAGTTGATTACCAGTCTTTCTTACCGGGTGCAGTAGTGGGCACCCATAACCCCAGCACGCAGGGACCTGAGGCTGAAGGATTGGGTGTGAGGCCAGCCTGGGATAGACAGTGGGTTCTACGCAAGCCTCGGCTGCATAGCAAGACTGTCTTTGTTTGTTTGTTTCTGAGACAGGGCTTCTCTGTATAGCCCTTGGCTGTCCTGAACTCTGTAGACCAGGCTGGCCTTGAATTCACAAAACATCTGCCTGCTTCTGTTTCCTGAGTACTGGGATTAAAGTCCTGAAAGACTGTCTTTATTAGTAAAATTTAAAAAAAAATTGTATTTTGCTTATTTTTTTGAAAGTTTACTTTGTGTCTTGATAGCTATTTCTTTGTTTATTCTGTGAAATTTAATTTCTTTAGTCTGTAGGCTTTTGTCTTTTTGTGATATTTAAATATTTGAGCTCACAGGGATTTAGGAGTTATATAAATGAGATACTATTTAATGCCAAAAATAACAGCCACTGTCTCTTGGGTGTTTATGGCATACATGTTCATCATTTTACTTTCCAGCAGTAAAGGTAGCTTTACCTGTGGCTCATTGTTTATTACACAGAAGACTTGATTAACGGTCTCTTATACTTAATAATAGGCAAGTGTTTTTCCTCTTGTTGTGCTTTTTTATTTATTGTTATTTTGATCTTTTGAGACAGAACCTCTCTATTATGTAATTCTGGCTGTCCTGGAGCTTGCTGTGTAGAGCAGACTGGCCCCGAACTCACAATGCTCTACCCAGCTGTGCCTTTAATCTACATGCTTGGATTAAGGACGTGCAGCACCGCTCCAAGCTGAGCATTCTTTTTTTGTTGTTTTATGTGTAGGGCATTTTGTCTGCATGTACGTCTGTGTACTGCTTGTGTGCAGTGCCCACTGAGACCAGAAGAGGGCATCAGACCTCCGAGGATTGATTGGAGTTCAAGATGGTTGTGGATACCATGTGGGTGTTGGGAATCCAGTTCTCTGCGAGAGCAGCCAGCCAGTGCTTAACCTTTAAGCCTTCTCTCTACCCTCCCTACCCCGTTGAACATCTTAAGAAATAACATGTTCTTATTTTTACTCGTCTACAAACTGCAAATTTATTATATATCCTTAACAATTTTGCCTGAGTGTATGTTCCCCCCCCCTGGAATTCGAGAAGTATAATATTTTAATAAAAAGTATGCTTTCAGGGATGAAGACATGGGTCAGCAGGTAGGAGGGTGTGCTGCTCTTTTAGAGAACCTAATCCGTGTTAGGTGGGTCAGAGCCTCTCCAGATCCAGGGATCTTATGCCCTCTCCTGTCATCCATGGGCAGCTGCTCGGGCATGGGCTTGATCATGTACACGTGCGTACACAACTTAAGAATCTTTAAAAAGTATGTATTTCTAGCCTGCATAAAGGCTATGAATATTTTATCATTAATAATACATAATTTAAGTAGGCTCTGAGTATTAAATACTCTCTGGTTATTATTAAACAATCACAAGTGACTGTAAACTGTAAACAGTAGGTATTTACTCTGTCCTTTCTGGAGACAGTTTCTGAAGTCTACAGAATATAAGTGAAGTAACGCTTTGCCAGGGTCGTAGCTCCTGCAGTAGTTCTTGGGGAAAATCAGGCCTCGCCGCTTCCTGGTTCTGGTGGCTCCTAACATTTCTCTACCTGAGGTGCTTCGCTTAATCTGTAGGGTAGCCTCCTCCAATGTGTCTCTCTGCTCCATCTCACGTGGCTTCTTTCTCAGTGTGTACAGCCCAGATCACGTCTTGTCTCCTTAAGTGGATATTGATAAGTGCATGTAGGCACACCCATACAGTGCAGGACAGCATCTCCGTCAGAAGCTTTGTAACACACGCAGAGGCTTACTTTATTTCCATGTACATTAACGTGCCCAGGGGCCATGGATTAGGGTGTGGAGAGTTTGGGGAGCATCATTGTTTTACTTATTACAACCTGGTCATATATATTTGTTAGAATAATGACTAACAATAAATGTAGACAATTCTTAGAAACTTACCAATACACATTCCAATGGTAGTAATAATCATCATTGCAATGAGTATTCTGAGAGCCCTGAATTGTAACAAGATTGCTAATTATTATTTTTGGTTTTAATGTGAGAATCACAGGAATTACCTTCTCCATGTGAAGGTCAAGAGTGTGTAGAAAGCCTAAGGGAGCTTGAGGCTGGTGCTGTGAGTCTCAGCGGATCTGTACATCTGCTGAGATCTTGCAAAACACTAAGTTAAACCATGTTCTGCTTTTTCTTTTTCTTTGCTTAAAGTTGTCAGAGTCTTTATTGACCTCTTCCTTTGCACACACTCCTCTCTGCTAAGGTGCCCCTTACAGAAGCTGTCGATCCTGTGGATTTGGAAGATTACCTCATCACTCACCCTTTGTCTGTGGATTCTGGGCCTCTGAGGGATTTGGTTGAATTCCCTCCAGATGATATTGAAGTTGTATATAGTCCTAGGGACTGCAGGACCCTTGTTTCAGCTGTGCCTGAAGAAAGGTAAGGCGACATTTACCTTGTTTTAGTTTTAGTGTAACTATAGGAAACCTATTTTTTACTTTACTCAAATCACACTTTTATGGTATTTCTCATTATAAAAAGAACTTCAACAAAAATTTTATAAAATGTATCGCTGTATTCTTCCTTGGAACCCTTTTGGAGAGTGTTTCTAACAAATCTGTGTCTTACTTTTCTGTCTAAATTATAAATATATTTTATTTTTGTTCTTATAAATAGTGAAATGGATCCACATGTAAGAGATTGTATAAGAAGTTACACAGAAGATTGGGCCGTCGTGATCAGGAAGTAAGCCGCTTGTTTATTATAATATCTTAAAATGCTGAGTAGAGGGATTGGAGAGATGGCTCAGCAGTTAAGAACACTTGTTGCGATGTGGAGGACAGGTTTGGTTCCTGGCACCAGGTCACAGCCATCTGGAATTCTAGTTTGAGGGTGTTCTGTGGCTTCTTTTTAGCAATAGCAGGCATGAGGCAGACCGTGGAGGCCATACATGGAGGCCATACATACATGGAGGCCAGTACTCATCTACATAAAGTGAAAATAAGTAAATCTTAAAAAAAAAAACCCACTTAGTGGAATTTTTAGTGTTACTAAGTTAGATTTCATAAAATTCACTAAACAAAATGGTCAAAGCAGAAAAATATTACCTGCAAATGTATGATTTTATGGAGTTCCATACATCTGCTTGTTCTTTTTATAAAATACTAAGCTTGTAAGAATGCTATTCCTATATTAGGGATCAGTACAGACTGATAGAAGGTAATGATGATTCTGTAGTCTCATTCTCTTAGGAAATCATGATGGATATTGCTAGATAATTTTTCTCAAAAACATTGCAGTTTTGTAAAACTTGCATAGCTAAGTTAAATTTAACAACCAACTTTCAGATCCAGCTATTTAAAGGTTTTTAAAAAAATTTTTTTTAAAGGTGTCCCTTTGTAGCACAGGTGAGCCCCACATTTATGATTCTCCTGACCCTGCCTTCAGTGCTGAGATTTCATGTGTGTGCCACCACAACCACATTTTCTGTTACTGTTTTAAAACTGTCTTAATATTTATCCATAATAATTAATGATAATTATTATGTGCTGTATATTTTATTGAGTTCTTAATGCTTATAGCATTTATGGTTTCAACAGATAAGGTATCTCAGACTCAAAGCAGTTAAATATTAATATCTCTGAGGTCCCACAAACCAGAAAGTGAGGTGGCCAGGACTGGAAGTTAGGACAGCTGACTCTAATGCTTATAGTTTTTTTTGTTACACTAAATATTGTTATATTCATTAATAAATGGGAGACAAAAAGGTGGACTAGAAGTTGTTGGTATCTCTGAAAGATAGAAGATGTGTGTGACTCAGACATAGGAAAATCATGATGCAGTGGTCTGCTTATGATCAGTTCTTGGTGACTAGGATTTTATATATTGTTCGAAAAGAAAGTATATTATAGTAATTTAGAAATTCTAAATCCCCCGTAAGTATTTGTAAACTAGGTAACATGTGTATAATGGTATATAGATTTTATTGTTTTTCATTTTATGTTGTGGGTTTAGATTTAGAGTTTTTATACAATAATGAGTCACTGCAAAAGGTTAAAAATTCAGGGCTTGCTGGGAATAGTGGGACACACCTGTCACTGAAGAGGCAGAGGCAGGCAGATCTCTCTGAGTTTTAGGCCAGTCTGGTCTAAAGTGTGAGTTCCAGGACAACCAGAGCTACATAGTGAGACCCTGTCTCAAAAAAAGTAAAAACAAAAATTCAGTGTTTATATGTATCTATACATTATTAAATTTTTATATTAACATAATATATATTTTCTGCTTAGTTTATTCTTTAACCTTGATTTCCTGGTTGTTTCTGTTTGTTTTTAACTGATAAATTTTCTGAATAGAAAGTAAAATTTAAATGATTGGCAGGAAAAGAAGCTAAATAGGGTTTACCTTTAGACGTGGATAGTCTGCTCTTGACTTGGATTGAAGGAGTTTGGGTGGGTTAGCACACTCAGAACTGCTAGGAGAGATCCCAGGCATGTTTGTGTGACAACATAATTGTTATATATGAATAATTACTACATGATGATGCTCAGAGAGAGAAGTTTTCACTCTCTCTCTACTGATTTTATTTTGAATAGATACCATAAACTGGGAACAGGATTTAACCCTAACACATTGGATAAGCAGAAAGAAAGACAAAAAGGACTGCCCAGACAAGTCTTTGAATCTGATGAAGCTCCAGATGGCAATAGCTACCAGGATGAACAAGTAATGTTTTTATTCTTAAGTGACTTGAAGAACGCATTTTTAGTTAACTAATATGTTAATGTTTATAATTTAATATTTTTCATGACAGGATGACCTTAAAAGACGTTCCATGTCAATAGATGATACTCCAAGGGGTAGCTGGGCCTGTAGTATCTTTGACTTAAAAAACTCGCTTCCTGATGCCTTGCTTCCTAATTTACTTGATCGAACTCCAAATGAAGAAATAGACCATCAGAATAATGACCAAAGGAAATCAAACCGTCACAAGGAGCTGTTTGCTTTGCATCCATCACCAGATGAGGTATTGACTTAGCATATAAAGCAGCAAGGAAGCCAGACTTGATGGCGCCTTCCTGTCATCCCAGCTACTTGGAAAGCTGAGGCAGAAGAATCACAAATTTAAGGACGGCTTGGGCTGCTTAATTAGTTCCAGGCCAGCTTGGGTACCCTACTGAGAATTGATTGCAGACTAAAGTAAAATGGGCCAGGGATGGAGCTCAGTGGCAGAGCACTTAGCTACCATGAGCAGGGCTGCAGGTTCAGTCCCGAGCACCACATAGAAGCAGCAAGTGATCATTCCGATACCTCTTTTGGGAATATACTTTGTATGATTTACAGTGAGGTGGGAAGCAGCCATGGAATATGTGATTTAAACATGCTTTCAATACTGGTGGACTTACTTTCAATGAGGAATTTCTGTGGCTGAGTACTTTTGGGGTGTAATGGCTTCTGTTCGTAGACAAATGTGGCGTTCTTTCCTGTGCTTGACTGAAGACTGAGAGCATGAGTGCTTAAAGTCTTAAAAACAAAACCCTGAGATCACTCTGCTGTGTTCACTCTGCTGTTGACTTCTCACTCTGTAGGAAGAACCAATAGAACGGCTCAGTGTTCCTGATGTGCCTAAAGAGCATTTTGGACAAAGACTTCTTGTAAAATGTTTATCACTCAAGTGAGTATTTCTTTTACTGTATCATTTCTGTTACCGGGGCTAATATTTTGATTACCGGTACAACAAAACTTCAGACTTTATGTTTATGTATGTGTCCTTATGAGAATTGTTTTTCATTTTTTCTTTTGAAGTTATTGTTTTTCTAAGAACTTTGTATTTATTTTGCTTTTAAGAAAAATGTCTAATTTTATTTAATGTTTTCCACACATCCGTTATGAACAGCTCTTCAAAAGGAAAGTGCATATAAGTAAGAGACTACTGTGTTCATAGTATCTGCCTTACAAGACTGAAATGGCAACGGGGATGTTGGTGTGTATCTAATCCCAGCACTCAGGAGGCTGTGGGGGCGGGGCATGGGCTTGAGGCCACTTAGATTGGATAGCAAGACCCTCTGTTTCTCTCTCAAATAAAATCATTTATTTATATTTTTAGGTTTTACGAATTTTCAGCGTATACCTTAATCTTTTTTCCCCGAAGTAATTCTAATTTAAGAAAGCTTTTGTGTGATGAGGACATAAACAGTGATCATACACATGCGCTTCCTGCCAGAAGCTCTGAGAGTTGTCCTTTTATTTTTTTGCAGTTGTCCATGTTAGGTTAAGGAAAGGCTAGTCTCCTCCACACATTCACAGAGAAACTTACAGGCATAAGATCTCAGTCTTTTACCTTAAAGAAGTCTAGGGTGTTTTTTTCAAGACAAGAGTTTTTCTGTGTGGCCTTGGCTGTGGACTTGCTTTGTTGACCAGGCTGGCCTGGAACTCACTGATCTCCGCCTGCCTCTGCCTCCCCGAGTGCTGGGATTACAGCCATTTGCCACCACTCCTGGCTTATTATTAATATCATTATTATTTTGTACTGTGTGACATAGTGTGACACTGTAGTTTCCATGGGAAGACATTTATTTGTTTGTTTGCTGTTTTCTTTTGGGGGGAGGTTGCAGGGGTGGAGGAACGGGTGGGTAGGTGAGTTTGATTGGGGTGCATAATGTGAAATTCACCAAGGATCAGTAAAAATAATTTTCTCCAATAATATCTTTGATCATATTCTTTCCTCTTCCCCACCTCCCCCCCATCTTCCCTCCCTTCCTTCCCACCCAGCTTCATGTTCTCTCTCTTACGTTCTTTGACTCTGTATCTCTCCATAAAACAAAAAGCAAAAACGAAAATAAAAATCAACAAGCAAAGCAAAGCAAACCAAAACAGAAAGCAGACACAAAAAATGGCATCTATTTCCGTTGGTCAGCGACTCCTGGGTGTGGGGCCTGCCCTGGAGTGTGGGTGATACACACAGTGACTCCTTTGGAGAAAACAGACTTTTTCTTTACAGCAGATCTTGATTGTCAATAGCTTCTCGGCAGGGGTTGGGTTGGGACTTTGTGTTCGCTTCTTCTCTGAGCTGGGACGTTTGCCTGGACTGTGCAAATCTGTGCATACGGTCAGTCTCTGTGAGCGCATAGGTGTGTTAGCCCTGTTGGGTCTGAAGATGCTGTTTCTTTGGAGTTACCTATCTCACTGATTCTTACAGTTTCTCTGTCTCCTCCTCCGAATAGATCCTGAGCCTTAAGGAGAGGGGTTTAGTGAAGATGCTGCAAGGTCTCTCCCTTGCCACACACTGTCCGGCTGTTCTCTGTGTTAGTGGCCACCTGCTGCACGGAGAAGCTTCTCTG